>NW_010293569.1:26986-53285 GCF_000700745.2 Antrostomus carolinensis
TCCAGCCTCACCAGTGCCCAGTACAGGGCCATGATCCCCTCCCTACTCCTGCTGGCCACACTGTTTCTCATACGAGCCAGGATGCTGTTGGCCTTCTTGGCCACCTGTGCACACTGCTGGTTCACATTCAGCAGTCTGTCAACCAACATCCCCAGCTCCTTTTCCACCAGGCAGCTCTCCAGCCACTCCTCCCCGAGCCTGTAGCGTTCCATGGGGTTGTTGTGACCCAAGTACAGGACCCAGCACTTGGTCTTGTTGAATCTCATAAAATTGGCCTCAGGCCATAGACCCAGCCTGTCCATAAATTATGTCATTATCCAAACAGGTTAAATGAGATGTTACTCCAGTTGTATAAAGTTTCAAACGCACTGACAGGCATAATGAAAAAAAAATATCAGTGAATGAACACAATTTCCTAATAAGAAATCACTAAAGATCAAATCTAAAAGTGTCACTACTGCTTAGAACAACAAATTCACAAAAATAATTAATTTGGAGGATACATCTAAGTTCGTTGTTTTGGGTTTTTTTAAATCCCCAAAGGAAAAGCTGGAGAAAGTTTTCAGGTCTGCTACTATAAACACCTGAAGATGCAAAGAGCACTTAAAACTTACCAGAGTTTCTTCAATAAAAATGTTTCTAGCAAAGCTAGGCAGATTCACCCCAGAATGACTCAACAAAAAAATCAGAAAAAAACATAGAGCACCAAAATAGCTCAAAAGTGTCTTCTCACCTGAGAGCACGGTCTGTGATCTGGTAACATCCAGACAGACTGAGAAACTGAAGAACTCGTGCAGTCTCTTCATCTGTTTTTTCACTCCCAGAGTACGCAGAGTCTTTTTTCTCTGACTGCTTAGTCCTTGCTGGTTTTTTACACAGTGCAGAGGACTCTGGAAGTGCTCGAATAGTTCTTAGTGCTGTCCCAGCACAACAAAATGAGTGACCGCAGTAAATCAAGTCAGTAGAAGCACAGTGCTGCTGCCACCCTCTAGTCCTTAATCCATAAATGTCTCTACTGTAGCAAGATGCAGAACAACTAATATGGGATGTTGGTTCCATAAGACAAAATCCTTCAACATTTCTGTGTCTCCACTCTGCAGCATCTTCAATGTCAGCTAAGTCATCTGCATCCAGCACCCACACGTAAGCAGAATTGAAGTCTTCTGAGCCATCAGGTTTAGTCCAATGCTGCTCACTATCTCCTCCCTCAATGAGGTTTTCATTGTTGATTTCACGCAAACAATTATACTTCCTGTTGGACTGCAGAGTAACCTCTCTGTTTTTCCACAAAGTCTTAGCATTCCTGTTCCTGCAGCTTTTCAGAATACCTCTGTTATGGTGAGTTGATATGATACCCAGTGCTCTGGAAATCCTCTCTATAGCCACATCTGTGATTTTCTCACATCCAGACAGATCAAGGTGGCGGAGATTTTGGCAACAACCAACTGAAGACCAACTGAAATAATGGAAAAAAAGTGGTTTGTTTGGTTGGTGACTTTTTTTTACTTTTTGTTCAGAAACAGGTGTTAAGGCTAAATATACAAAAGAACATTTCATATGTAAAATACTTATATTAATTCACAGACTATTTAAAGAAAAGACCCCAGAGAGGTTAGATTTGATACCCCAAGAGCTGTAAATATGCCTAGAAATATTATGTCTGAAGGAGTGTGAAATGAGTCATGAATCAGTAACAACTTGTATCTTTTCCATATATACTGAGACTTAAAAGGTGGTCAAATTTGCCATACATTGAACAAATTTTCAAGTAGTAGATAAGACTGCAAACAAATACATATGTGACAACAATTTCAAAAAGTAGCTTCTGTTGTATATAATGCAGTTACTAAAAGCCATGTAAGTTACTAGACATCACAGCTCAGAAGGCTAAAAAATATTAACTTACTGAAATAGCAAATTTCACTCCCTCAAAAAAAAAAAAAATCTGAGATGTAATATTCAGTTCAAAGTATTTCAATAGTTGTAATGTCTAGCATTTGAGTTCTCTCAGGCTTGGCTGTTTATACATACTGAAATCTCAGTGCACTTAGATGATACACCCTCCTGTCATTTCCCATTTATTTCAGAGACAGTAACTGGATTCCTGAAACACACTCCGTGTACAGTATTAATTATTCCATAAGTGACCAGTATTAGAAATGGCAATGAAATCAGACTTTTTCATAGTAGCAAAACTTCACCTCTTCAGTCCTATCTTTTTCAACTGAAATAGAAATCTGATCTACAGCAATATTGTTACGTTATTGCTATAAAAGTATATAGTTGATTTAAATTACCTTTATCTACCCACAGTTAATGCTAAAATCATAGAATGGTTTGGGTTGGAAGGGACCATAAAGATCATCTAGTTCCACCCCCCCTGCCATCAGCAGGGACACCTTCCACTAGACCAGGTTGCTCAAAGCCTCATCCAGCCTGGCCTTGAACACTTCCAGGGAGGGGGCATCTGCAACTTCCTTGGGCAACCTGTTCCAGTGTCTGACCACCCTCACAGTGAAGAATTTCTTCCTAATATCTAATCTAAACCTCCCCTCTTTCAGCCTAAACCCATTTCCCCTTGTTTTGTCATTAACTGCCCTTATCAAAAGTCCCTCCCCAGCTTTCTTGTAGGCCCCTTCAGGTACTGGAAGGCCGCTATAAGGTCTCCCCGGAGCCTTCTCTTCTCCAGGCTGAACAGCCCCAACTCTCTCAGCCTGTCCTCATAGGAGAGGTGCTCCAGCCCTCGGATTATCCTTGTGGCCTCCTCTGGACTCGTTCTAACAGGTCCATGTCTGTCTTGTGATGGGGCTCCAGAACTGGACACAGTACTCCAGGTGGGGCTTTACGAGAGCGGAGTAGAGGGGGAGAATCTCCTCCCTCGACCTGCTGGACACGCTTCTCTTGATGCAGCCCAGGATACGGTTGGCCTTCTGGACTGCAAGCACACATTACCAGCTCATGTGGAGCTTCTCAACCACCACCACCCCCAAGTCCTTCTCTTCAGAGCTGCCCCGACCCAGGTGCAGGACCTTGCATTTGGCCTTGTTGAACTTCATGAGGTTAGCACCGGCCCACCTCTCAAGCCTGTCAAGGTCCCTCTGGATGGCATCCCGTCCCCCAGTATTTAAAACATTAGCTATCATTTCTTTCCATAAGTGATTACTTATACTTACAGCAAGCCAAACTCATTTTTTGAGTTACAAATTGGGGTGTTGGAAATACAGATACATGAGGAGTGGCAAACAACTTTAAATTTCCCTGGAGACTGATGAAAGCTCACAAAGACCAATTTCTGAGCCACAGAAATTCTGCAAGGCTTTTATTTCAACTAAAAGTTCTTGCAGAAGCTATGGAGTGTTGTTACTAGCAACCATGCTGGTGAAATTTTCTGTGTTAACACATAAAACTCGAGAGCACTATATGAAGAAAATGTCGAACACTGAAACTGAGTCCCAATACCAGCTGTAGCAGACCAAGAACTACCATAACTGAGTGACTCTATAAAATCTACAGACAACTTCAAGTTGTTAACACTAGAACAAAACACAATTATTGTTATGGACAGCTATACATTGCTAGGTAATACATATCCAACAGAGCATTTTAAATGGCCAATAAGAAGTCACATGTTTCACTTGCTATTTCATTGATTTGTTATTCTGGTTTAGTTTTTAATTATGTGTGAATCCTGAAAGTGATTTCTCTATTTCTCTCTTTCTTGGCATGGGACTAAGACACATTTGAATGTTTTCCACCTCAGAAAGCTAGATTTTATTTTTTTTAAGGAAACAACAATTATCTAACCTTTCAAATGCAGAGTCTGAAATATCAGTTTGAGTGAGATCTAAATATTCCAAGTTGGGGCAAACCTCCAAGATCTGTCTAACCTGGAAAAGGAAAGGAAAATAATCAGTAAAGACACAAGCCAATAAAGGCTGTACACAGTGTTCAGGTGAAAAAAACAGGAATTAACATTCTCTTGAAATGCAACTTGTTTTCACTACCCACGTGTTTTTAACCTGAGCACATCAGTTATTAATTGGAGGCTGCACAGCCACAATTATTAAATATCAGTTTCAAGTTACATACCATTTTGCTAGACACTGCAGAACTGTAGGCCAATACTAATGTCTTCACTGAGGAGCCTACATGTGGGAGGACATTATGAATTAAGCCATGAAGTAAACGTTTTTCCATTTGTGCTATATTAATGGCAACAGAATCTTCAGCTGCTTCTTCTGCAAAATAAAACCAAAGAGAAAGACTTAAAATATGCCTTGAGAAATTTGGAATTCATATTGCCACAAGTTATCAGGAAACTAAAGAAAGCTTAATAAGGCATAAGTTTCAGAAAGTACTTCAAACTTCTGCTGAGTTCTAGCTCAGTGTACTAAAGCCTCACCTTTAAAAACTATCTGCTTGTCTTTCTGACAGTGCTGAAGACTTTGACTCCAATAGCAAGTAAAAACAGTAAGAGTCTTAACAGAATATTATCATTAAAGGACTTGGAAAAAAAAATACTACAGCTTACGTACTGCTCATAGAAATACTATCTCACAGGCATATCATAATCCTGGGATATAACAGCTTAAGACAAATTTTAAATTAAGCCTAGAATGCACTAAGATGCAAGATGATTCATCCAATCCTCCTGAAGAGATGAAGCCTATCTTTTACTTCCTTCCACATGTCTCCATAGCAATTCTTCTACCTGCACTCATGTTTGCTCTCTCGCAGAGGAGTTAATTCAGCTCATTTAAATCAGCTGCCTGTTTCTCCCCACTTCTGCCCCCCATTCCCCTTTTTTTTCCACCCAGCTGGGAGTCAGCATCAGATACAGATGAGGAAAAACAGCACTCCTTTCAGGAGCCTTAAGTAGTTGCTAGACAAAACTTCCCAAGTTTTTTTACGGTGGAAGCCTACTGGGCTTAATAAGCATTTAATCTAGATATAGCGAAACTATTATTGCATTTGTCATTATTTTAATGTACTAGTATCAACTATGATAAAATCTGTATTTTAAACTGATTTTACAGAAAAGACTCAATCTTATACATTTTTTTTCTTATAGGTATGTAATCTTCATGAAAAAATTCACCAAAATTGCAATTTACCTACCAGATTCATCTATGTCAGCATCTTCATCCCATTCCTGGAAAGCACGACTTTCATCTTTTCTATTTTTCACCCATTCCTCATCAGGTTCTGTCTCAAGATCTGCTGCAGGACCACTATACCAATCACCTACTCATCCCCACAAAAAAGAAGGAAAAGAAAAAGAAAAAAAAGTTAAAACAAAGTTCTCATCACTGCAGAAAATAGTAATGATAACTTCTCAGTATACTGTAATCTGGCCTAAATATATAAATGAATTTTGCATTCATCTCAACTAAGGTTGGACTGAATGTTGTTTGATCTATATTTTAAAGCTTCAAAAGATTCCTGGAACAGTTTCAGTACTGTTGCAGAACTCAAAGCCTATTATGGTATTCTGAGACACGCCTGTTGTCCTTCTGTTCTTAGCAGAGACCAGTATGATTGCAAAAATAACAGAAACGATATGGAATATTGGGACTGCGTAAGTGCCGAAGTAGGTAAACTAACCATCAACTTTTAGTGTAACACTTGGTTTAAGACATTTGTGTTTTCCTCATGAACCTCACAAATATACAGTCAACCAGGAGATATTTTATTAGCCTGGTTTTAGTCATTGCACTCGACAACTCCAAGATCAAGAAACCCAAGTTACAGAAGTAGCCTACTTAGAACAGCTATACAATACTCGATCATAACGTATATACGACCCAAATCTAGATAATCATTTTCTACAACATCCAGATGAACATTAATATCAGCAACAGCTCCACTGTTTCAGCTGACAGGGCATCCCCTCTCTCTGAGGGTTACTGCACAGGCATAATTTACTCAGGTACATCATAGTGTTGGGCCCCACATAAACAGGTCTGCTGCCTCCCTCAGCATAAACAAGCTTCAAACAGAAACACCTTATTCTTCTGTCTCACTAGTGGGGGATCCCACTATCTCCAAAGCAAGAGCAACCTTGTTGAGTGGTATTTAAAGGAACAAGGTTTCTTATATAAGTAACACAGTGACAATGAAATCCTAATTGACTGTCAACCAAATGTAAAGCAAAAGGTTTCAGTAAAATTTATCTTCTTTAACTTGTCTTTATAATACATAAAAAGCCTCAAAAGCCCTCACCCTATTGAGAGGAAAATAAAAGTTTAAAATTTAACTATGCCTGTAGTTTTATGTTCCTTTTTTTCCCCCCTCTGGCAGTAAATCCTATTTAAGAAGCTTCCACCCAGTTTAGAGCACTTCTGCACAAGCAACTGTAGTAGGGCAGACAGTACGTCATGAGACCAGCTTCCTGTTGGGCCAAAAACAGGTTCAGGAATAAGCCATTTTAAGCAGCCGCCAATTATCTTTTTTGCATAGCACTGAGTTAGAGACACCTAGGTTCTAGATGAAAATGAAAAATTAACAATTTAGACTCCAAAACCTCTCCTCTCTACTCAGATTTTTGCAGCTCAGGGACCAATTAGTATTTTCAGTAACATTTATCCAACTAAAAAAAAATAATTCAGACCCAGAAGTCATTTAACTGCCCTCTGCCTTGTACAAATTTTACAAGCCATAGAGGGACACCCATAAAGAAGTTTTTAACTTTTATGTATCTCAAAATTTAAGTTACATATTGTTTGCTTTTTCACTTAAAATCTTAAAGACACATAAAATACAGCTTAATAAACAGCACCAATTGTCTGCTTTTTACTCAGCTACACCGACATGACAGCAATTGTGAAGCCTGCAATGCCATACTCCAGTGATTGTTTAATTCTCACATAACTATGGACAAATATAAATAGAAAAATTTAAAGCTACAAATATACTCTGATAACTCAATGGAATATAGATTATTTTGTCTCTTTGAATAGGTACTTTTACAAAGATTAGGCATCTCAATAGGAAATTTTAATTAACAGTAGAGTTTGAGGAACAGAAGATATACCAAACCACTTAGTCCTTACTGCAGTAGAAGTTATTGAAGTAATATATCTGAAGAATCAATACTAAAACTAGCATTCATACAGTTTTTATTTGAAGTTTGAGTATAAAAAGTAAGAAAGTATTGTGAGGGAATATTAGAACTCCATTTATTTTAAACTTCCATTCTACAGTTAGGTTTGAACCACAAGACAGACCTCTCGGAGGAGAGCATACTAGTCAGGAACTAACAAAAATACATTGGATTTCTACCTAGTAACCTAATAAAATAAAAATATTACTAATACAGGGGTAGCAACATCATTCATAATTCAAAACCCCTTAGATTCTTAAATCATAATTAAGATGGTGTATTAGTGACTATACTTTTTAGCATCCATACATGCAAAGAAACCTCAGTAAAACTAATCAACAGTTTCTATACAAAAGCTACTCATGAGTTACAACCAAGACAACTTTTAGTTTCTTAATTCTACAAGACAGAGGTATTCTGCGAATTTTCAACATTTAACCAAGTTTCAGGGCACTATCCTTGCCAGAAGGGTACACCCTTCCAGGATGCTCAGCTGTCAGGTTCATGGTACATGACAGACTATACTAAAATGTTCCCTTCTATAGACTCAGAAATGCTGATAATTGACATGCTTTCAAAGGAAGAATGAACTTTAACTTACCTCTGGCCCAGCGAACAGGGTAAAGATGTTTCCACAGAGATCCAGTTTTAGCCAACTGTGACCACTCAGTGCTTACTTGGCTACACTGACATAACTCTTGGGGATTAAGGTAACTGAAAATGGTCAGCATTACTTCAGGAGGAAGATTATTAATATTTGTGGTGTGCCCTGTTACTTCGGTTTCTGAAACACAGAAAGTGTGTATTAAGTAAAGCACATCCTTAAAGCTTTACATAATAATACTGGAACTCACATTTTTACTATGGCAATGAAAAAATAGTGTCTGAAAGATTTTAAACAATTTTTTGGCAAAATAGTTGGAAAAAATAGGTATTGCTTTGGCTTTAAAATGCTTTAACTGTAACACCACCTTAAACAAGAGCAAAAAAAATTAAGCTCAGTTTTTCTCAGCTGGTTAGTTTTTTTCCAACACTAACTCCCTAAGAGTCCAAAAAAGCCCTGGACAAAAGTAAACTGCTGCTACTCAACTACAGTAAGATGAAAGCAGTATCTGCCATAAATGAAATGCTTTAAAAAATGCCTTATGTCACAGATGGTATATATACCTGCTATGCCACATTCCCAGGAAACAGTACTAGCACACCGAGTCCACCAGCTGGGACCACTCTCACTGAAAGCACTCAACCTCTTGACTGGGACACAGAAAGAACTCCACACTTAACTCTTTGCAGCTGTCTATATTTTATTTTGAGCTTAAAACACAAGCACAGACAATTAATTTTAAGTTCTGAATGGTGACAAGGCATTCAAGTTGGAAGGTAATACTAAATTAGGTTAGAGACTAAAATGTGACCACTGTAATTAAGACTTCAATGGATGGCAGTAGGAACCATCTCCAAGAGCTCTCCCTTATCACCATAGTACAGAGAGAGCTGCAAACTCTGTAAAACAACAAATTCAGGGCTTTGGTTGGTGGTGGGTTTTGCTGTTTTAAGAAAATTTTTAATGCTTTAAGGGACAATTTATTCAGAAAAAAATATTTCTAAAAGTTTTCAGGAGTCCTTAGAAATAGCAGGTTTCACAAATTAGTACGCATTACTTCTAAAGTTAGGACACAAAGTATGTAAGGCTTTACAGTGACACAATGATCAGGTTTCTTTTTGCAAAGAAGCTTCAGAAGCATATGTAATGTAAACTTTACCCTGTGATAATCTGTTGCTACTTCAAAAAATACAATTAAATACAGTTTCACTTGATGAATCCATATATAATTATTCATACACCTGGCAAGTCATTGCAGGTAAACTACAAACTAAAATGCAATTAAAGCTGCACAGGACTGCAAGCCGTGTTATTTTCTTCCATTTTTAAAAAACAGATGCAGGACACATACTTTGCTGTCCCTGAAGTCTAGAACACAACCATGGCAGAATCACTACTGTCCCAAAACTGCTATTCCAGCTAGGCTTAACAGCAAGTAATGCCATAAGGCTACTTCTGTCACATTCATCTGTTCAGACTCAATAGTACTTCACATCATGGACTATGATCTTTCCTGAAGGCTTCACCTGGAGGGCAGAAAATGACCAGTTCAGTAGTTTAGAGAAGTCAAGTTTCATAAAAAAAAAAAAAAAAAAAAGCTTACAGAGTAGTTTTTAACTTTTTTCCAGTGAGAGCACGGCATCTTATCAACACCACAAAATCAGTTCATGAGGGCTTGCTTTACTTATCAGTTTCATATCCCAGTATTACACTTTTGGTACATTAATTCCCCTTCTTTGGAGCATCAACTCCCCTTTGTTAGTTAAAAGTGAAAACTGTAAACAAAGGCAACAGACTGCTTCAACAGTCATAAAACAAGCCTGAAGTGCACTTCAGTAGTTATCCATTTATTCCAAGTTTCATCAGGAAAGGTAGTTACAGATGAATGCAAATTAAATATCCACTTCTAGAACACACGTTTCATCTGACCTACTCACACACTGCACGGATTCATTCCCTTGCATTACTCCACACACACAGTTTCTTCCTTTCTGATTCCTGAGAGGCCCAGAGAAGTTAAGTAGTGGAGCTGGGGAAGGGGAGTTGTTTTTAATTTGAAATATTGTCATTGACTAACTATTCTATTTTATTAAACCACCAACAGAAAACCTTACAAAGCAGTCCTGAAAACCCAAGAATTAAATGCGGGGTCCGCAAATAGAAAATGTAATTTCAGTGGAAGTATGGAATTAGAAGTTAATTATCATTTCTGCCTGTTTACTATATCAAATATTAGCACGGGAGGGAAGGAAGAGGAAGCAGGTTGAGAACATGTAAACAGTGAAGTACTATCTACATTACAACCTGCCAAGACAACTGTAAAGTTCCTGAAGTTTCAAAAGTGGTCTGAAGAAATACCCATTTTATAAAAAATATTTTATCTGCCCATACATAACTTTAGGTATGTCACTGCTGTGGCTTTTTAGATAAAAACTGCAGTTTTAAAGTTACTTTAATTAGATGTTTCACCTTGATCTGCCTTCTCATCCACCGAATACTTAAAGACCTTCTGAAGCTCTTCTGCTTGATTCCACTTACTAAGACCTCTGAATTCTGCAGCCTCCTTCTGTGAGCAGTGCTGTGCAATTACTTTCTTCTTAATATCTTTCAATTCTTCATAAGTAAAGTATTCCATCAACATTGGCTGAAAAACCTAAAGCAAAGAAAAAAAAAAAGTGGTGCTGATGGAGACAGTCGATAATGCTACACAGACCCACCAACACAGAACTTCCTGTTTCAAATGCTCTCCAAGTCAAACGTGTCATACATTAAGTGAACTTCAGGACAGGACCATGGAAGTTTTGAGTTCCAACCCCCTCTGCTTGCCAATGGATCACTGCACAGTCTCAGGCAAGACTGTTTTCCCCAACAGAAAAGGGAAGTGATTAAAGTTGCTTAAACTATATAACTTATCGAGTTACTCACATGGAAGGCAAACTGACAAGGAAGAAAAAACATGAGAAAAGATCTCAGACAGACTTTGGCAGATTTACTCTCTCCAGAAGATGCTTCCCAGTTTTTGGATACCCATAAATCATCAGACTGGCAGTACTAGTCTATGTTTCAAATATAGGTCAGAGGCTGTTTGGGAGTGTCAGCTTGAGTCATAAAGCACTGGTATACAGGCCTTCTCTTTTTAAGTTTTTCTAGACATCCCCTTAAATAACTACTGGCTGCAAACAAACCCCAGCCCCAGTGGTTTTTTGTTATCAATTTTTTAAAGGACCAGAATTTTCATCATAAATTTTCAATATATTCACTGTTTCAGCATGTGTCACTTTGCAGTCAGAGAACAGAACAATGACACCACAGTCCTGGAAGCCGATTGGCATAGTAATAAAAACATAGAATTGTGAAAAAACTGAACCTCTAAGCCCTTTGTCTCTATTCAGTCATTCCAAAACCCAAGGAAGATCAGCATAATGTTTGAAGAAAAAATTTACCTACCTCCTCCTCCTCTTTCATATGAGGAAGGAAATCCCTGGTAAAGGCTTCCAGTCTCTCCTTCAGCTGTTTCGCATAATTTAACTGCTCATATTCATTCTGAGAAGAAAGCAAAGATTTAACTATTGCCTAATCTTGTCCATTCATTCAAGGATTGAATTGTTAAATAAACCAGTGTTTCAAAGTAAAGCCCATTATGCCTTCCCCATGCAGGCAGCACGTTTGCTCTATTTCACAGTAAGAATGTCTTCACTTGCAAAGTTTCGTGACAAGCCGACAGTCCATACTGGCCTGTTATTAAGCAGAACAAAGTATTCCCTTCCTGCCTGATTCTAGTTTATTTTGTTATCAGATATGAATTAACTTGTCTAATCACATTTTTACTTTGGAGCAAAGACTAAAGTCTGCCAATCTACCACCTCACACAAAGTTCAAAGTAGTAACAAAGTATTTGCACGTTCTGCATGAGAAATATTCTAGGATACAGCAGTTCCACTTCATCTTTTAACTGCACACATTGTACATTAATTGTTCTACAGTTCTAGCTTCCAAATTAGAATCAGAATTTAGTCAGAAATGCTCTATAGATACTCACTTTGGAAATGGAAAGAACTCTTGAATAAAGATGTAACTGACTTTTGAATGTTAAAGTTGGACCAATCTATCAATTTTTTAGCTTCTTCTCTGTGCCAGTAATAAGAAGCCGGTTCTGAAGTCTGCCCAGTAATTGCAACATACTGAAGTTCCTCATAGCTCTTACAGTAAATGATGCAAGTTTTTCTTGTCAAACTTCTAAACATCAAAAAATCTTGACTATTACAGAAAAAAGCTTAAGCCACCAGTTTAAATTAAACTAATCGCAATCTCAGAAAAAGTTAAACAATTAACATATCTGAAGAGATAGAGAAATCTGTCTTTCCACACCTAAGAAGTCAAGTAACAGAGTAACATTAGCATCCTACCAGAGAAGGTATAACACAAAGCCAAGTGTTAAATGTCCCCTCTCTTTCACTTTCCTTCATTGTCCAAACCATTAATGGAAACCACTTGAGACAAGTTTTAATGTTTCACACGCACAGGGGGAAAAAAAATTATTTGTGGGATTGTCAGGTTAAAAACAGCCCTAGCTAGTAAAAGAGAATTAATCAATTGCATATTTAGTATTTTTCTTACTGCAAATATGGACCGTGCAGACTAGCAACGTAATACGGGATGACAAATTATTACTGGAGACCATAGTTCTTAGCGTGCAAGAAGGGGGAGTTGAGCTGGGTACCCCACACAGAAGACACAGCAGAATTAAAGTAGGATTTGACTGGACAAAAATTTAACAACTTTAAGTTGTGAAAAAGCCAGCTGGAGAAATAACATTTAGAGTTTCTTGAGGACTGGAACATTAACAGCATTACTGAGCAACAGATTACTGGAAGGAGTACATGACTCTCTAACAGACCAGAACAATGCCTTTTTTTTTTTCTTTTTTTTTTTAAGTCTGGTAATCATCCCCATTTGTGACAATAATACAATGCTATGTGCCACAAAAAAGATACTCTGTGTTTCCTAACAAATTAATAAAAAACATTATTTCTATAGTCAGAAACTGTTACAATCAATTAGCAGAGCAGTATTTGTATTTGAAATTTTCATGTTGTCGCTCCAAAACACCTCCAATTATGCAGTGATGGACTTCTATCAAGAAATCCACTTCTGAAATTAATTTTTACTAGGTATTTAGTAACTGTGATGAATGGAAAAGATTTTGCATTTTGGACTGGAAAGTTTTCACTCCTCCGTCAAGAAACCACAAACGTTTCTTTTTCCTCCTTAATTTATTTGTAGAGAGCATTAAGAGAATTTGAAGCAAACTAATAGGCAATCACAGCATCTTTTCCTCAGGACACAAGCCCTTCTCATAGTCTACTTACCTTGACATTCTTTAACCCTTTCTCAAAGAGACTAAGCATCTCTGAGAGTTTGTTGTCCGAGTGCACATTGTACACTGTCCGGCTACGTTGCTGAAGTAAACCAATGATACACTCATTTTCAATCTGCTCATGCATTTTAAATTCCTTGAATGTGGCATAAAGGGACTGTAGAAGAGCCCGAAAATCATTGTTGTTGGAGAAGTTGGTCTTGGAAAGCTAGAAGAAAGAAAAGCTCATTGAAAAAAAAAAAAATCAACAAAAATAATGTAAAGGTCAAGTTAAAACCTAGAAGCGGCATTAGGCTCCTGTTATTTATTGCTCCCATTACTTATAATATAAAAGCTGAAAACTTTCAGTTTTATAAACAAAACTGGCAAAAATAAAAATTTAATTTGCAATTTGAGCAACTCACTTCAAAGACATCAAAAATTAGAATGAATGCTTTTAATTCCAATCTTCAAGATAAAAATCAGAGATTCAAGTACATAGATAGGAAACTAGTCTCCTACTTGAATAGTTACTTTCCCATAATTTATCTAATTGGTGCATTAAAATATAATCTAATACAACGTCTTCCAGAAGTGGGCAGAATTAATATTGGCATTTGAATACTACAGATTAATACTTGTATAATATCCCTATTAATATGACTTTCGAAATTATTCACAAAATTCATAATTATTTTCACCCTCATCACTGACTTGTCATTTGATTTTTATTTCTTAATAGAAACTGAAACAAATTCTATATAAAAGCCTCAAACTTGTTTTAAAACTTTCAAAAAATCATTATGCATGGTCATTTCACGTACACGTTCCCTCTTACAGGTCATTAAAATAGTTAGTTGTTCACACTCAAATTCCATTAACCCCTCAAAATATGTTAACAGAACAGCTTTAGAAAAAGGTTGTGCTTTGTAAATGAGGTTTATGTAAACTAAGGGATTTCACTGCACAGTTCTTTGATTTCCAGTGGCAACTATGTAACTGCATTTCCCATGACAGGCTCTGAAGAAAAAAATGAAGCTATAAATTTTAGAAATCTTACAGGGAACTAGTGACAAGATAACTACAGAAGTTTAACAAAGCATAATGTATGCAATAACACACATCGTAAAGAAAAGCATGTTACATTTCATCAGACAAATTCTGAAAGCAACTGTCTCATTCTACACGAACGAACAGAGCTTAAGAAAACAGCAAAGTGGCATATGATAGTTTTTTTTAAGGGAAGATTATCCTTGAGAGGACAATACATTTATAGCATAAGCTTTAAGAAACCAGTAAAATCAAAGTTGTATTTAAGTAACATAAACCAATCTTGTGAAACACTGAGATAAACAAATGGAGAAAGGTTTCTGGGTAGAAATCCATGCAATCTCCCCAGCACGTAACAAAAAAGGTTTAGCCACTTCCCCAGATCTACATCCGAGTCCTTGTTAAGCAGCCACCACCACAGGCCCCCGAGCCTGCCTTTAGGGACAGTTATCCACAAGGAACACCGAGCCCTACCAAATGAATACAAACCGTGCTAGCTGTTGGAAAAAGTTTCCAATGGACCAAGAAACAACAAATTGAGACAGCACAAAGCTCTAGGTAACAGGGTAGTGCCATTTTTACAGCCATGCCAACAGTCACCATTAGCAACAATACATTTTAAAACTGCATTTTCCTTTGGTGAATGTAGAAATGTTGTGGCTTTTCCATTCTTATGTTTTATTCCACATGCAGCTTCAAGAATTATAGCCTATAGCAGTCTGCAAGAGCAAGCATTCTGAAAATAAGAATAATTTAATTAAATTCAGAAAACAAGCCACTGGAGTATTTAGAAGCATTTTAGTTTAAAAAGATTCTGGAATCTAAGGGATTTTACTAGAAATAGGAATCTGAGACATCTACATTTGTTCATAATAGTTACATTAAAAATAACCATAAATTGAGATACCTAAAACTTCTATCGTTTAAAAAAGCCCAAATGCACTTATTCATTCTGACACTGCATTGCCACTTCCTGGCAACCACCAGCAATGCAACCCAAACACGCTGGGCATCTGCCAAGTACTTACGCAACTCCAAGTCAGCTGTGCATTCTGTATGTTACATGCTGTACATACAAGCAAAGTTACTGTTATTATGGGGAAAAAAACACATTTACTTAGCCTCAGCAGAGACAGAAAATGAGGCAAAGTTAAGGTGGGTTTTTTCCCCCCCTCAGTATCTTCTAGACCAACTACTGACAGGTCAGAAAAAACCCATGTTCGCGATGCACTGCATTAGGATTTGAGGCATGAATCGTTACGTACACATCACAAAAGGGAAAAGATCTTGGCTCTGAAGACCATTTCCATCCTATGCTAAGCTCAGAAAATACAATATACAGAGCAGCGGTACTAGATTAAAAAAACAGTCTAGACTTTCCACACTGAAAAGCAGAAGTCTGACTGAACAGGCACAGGAGATGGGCGCAGAAATGCCCCTTCAGGGCAGCCTCCTCACCTCCGGTCATTTGTGATTCAGATCCTGGTAACAGTGAAGTTTGGTTCCTAATGCAGCACTTCTCTTAATCAATCTCAGAATTGTTCATTCTACCCATAAGGAGCTACAATACCTGAAGTCAGTCCCCAAAGACCCTCCTCCTCATGAATCCCACGTGCTCCCACGTTCTTGCATTTTGACTGACATAAAAACTTAAACAAGGCTGCTGAAGTGTGTAACAGGAAGGTTGGACAAAACTATTGTATTTTGCTGTAGGGTTAAAAAAATGGTTCTGATACCAAATAGCATCTTCTCATATCCCAACTCAAAAATCTCTCCAGGACTAAAACTTCTGTTGAACCTACCTATTATCACATGCAAATCTGGAATAAATAAAGAATCCATTTGCGCATGCAATTTAAGAATTCCTGTTACAAATGTATTGTTATAGAAGCCACTATAACATGAAACACTTGCATATTCACATCTGCTACTGAGGCTTCCAGCAGATATCCAAGAGATGAGGAACTATGGAGAGGATATTGAAGTTTAATGACTGTACTTGAGTCAGCAATTGGTACATTAAAAAGGTCAGCCGAAGCTGAGGAAAAGTGGCTTTTCAGAGGACAGGTAGCTTAGCAACAAAGTCACTCGGTCAGAGCTGTAATTTTATTACCAGGACTGATGAAGTCTTATGACAGGGGACCAAGACTATTAACTGACAGCAGCTGCTCCCCCCCCAATGTCCACTTTTCACCAGGTCTACACAAGGAAAACTACTGTAGGAGTTTAGTAGTGCAGAAAGAAAACCTCACACCCCCTTGTTCTCAAATCTCAGACGGAGAATCCCAAGAGAGTGGCAAGGGGGAGGAAATAGATTGTATTAAGGATATTTGCTGACTGGTCAGAAATATGGAGCACAGTGCCTGTGTGATCCCAGAGCAGGCTTACAACACACCGCACTAAATCAATTATCACAGGTGTTAGAGATACCTGGCAGCTTTCTGGACTTTGAAGACATTACATTTGAACAATTATAAGTAACAGCACAGTTGTTTTTGTGTTTAGAATGCAAACTATAATTGAGGAGCCGTACCACAAGAGAAACAGTCCTGAAGCCTCATGAGATTTGAGAATTAACACATAATCGAAACAGTCTGAACAACAGGCCAAAAAACAGACAGTCATTCGCATTGCAAATTCTGTCTGAAACACGTCAGAGACCTTTGGCTGATGCAGGCATACTCTAGCAGTATCCAGGACCTGTTAAATTCAGTATTAAATTTATTAAACTCTTATTAAAGAAAAACCAAACCAAACCCACACCATATCAACTTTATTTCACATAAACCAGGGAAGGCACATCAATAATCCAAGGGCCGCTGTGATGCGGCAGTGGAGTAAAGCATGAGGTCATAAAATGTACCACATCTATCCCAAGTACAGCATGCCAAGGAGACAGTCATGCTAATTTAAGACTGCTTTTCTAAAGTTCTTCATCCTTGACTGGGTAATTTAGAGGGGCTGGAGTATATAAAACTTAAAATCAAGATTGAAATAAAAATCTGAAATATTGATTTTTCATGGGGGCTGAAAGCAATGTATATATTATTAGGATTATTAAGAAGCAGATCTTAGAAGTTTTCTGACATTGATACAAGATCAGGTAATTCCATCCATCCTTTGCAGGAAAAAAATAGTAACTCTAAATTAAGAAATCATTTCATGGACATCTTTTTTTAAATCTTAAATTATGCAATTAAAGAATACCTATGCTTGAAAAAAATCTTTGTAGCTCGGACAATCACATACCAGTTTTAGGTGAGTGCCCAACTCCACTGAACTACAACAGAGCCATTAACATGGCCAAGATGAATGCGCAGAGACGTAGCAAACAAACATCCTTCCTTACTGTAAGATATTACTTAATTTTTGTGCTTCAAGAACAAGATGACAATACTGGCAAGATTAACAGTAATTGCTATTTATGCAGTGCTTCATCTTCATGACACCCAGCTGAAGTTAACTCTACATTCAACTCTTGCATCTCCTTTGTGACTTTAGTGCTTTCATTTAAAAATACGAAACTCTGTCAGATGAAGAGACATTTCTATCCACAATGTTGTGAATAAATAAGAAAGCTCAAGACTGCTAATTACATCACCAAATGAAAACCAGTATTTACTTGGTTTCTGGAAGTGTTTTACTTAGTGCTAATATGGAAAAATGTTTTCTTCGAAAAAGAAAATTAATTTTCCAGAAATGTTAGTTTACAGTAAATTGAAACAGTTATTTCCTAATATCTAGGCCAAAAATACATTTAATGAGTGGAAAAGGTTTGCTTCTTCCTTAGAAATATCCAAGCATATTATTAACTGGCAAGGAGAAAGCAGCAAACAGGAATTAAGAAAAACTACGCTGCTCTTACCAGACTAGCACAGCAGTAAGCAAAGTCTATGCTGTGTACTAACTTTCCCAGTTAAACTATTCCCAACTACAAAATGGAAAACAACAAAAACGAGGGAAGGGAACAGGAGAAAGAAACTTGATTTTTCCACTCTGTCCAGAGATTTCACAAATTTAATATGGAATAATCACTCAAGGTTAAAGTTAAAAGTGGCTGCAAATTCACAAACTGCTTTAATCGAAATGAAGGTTTTCCCCGTCAGCACCTGTAACTTCGGAACAAACACTAACCCTAAAAATTCAGTCTGGAATCTAAAAAAAATATTGAAGGCAATTTTTCTTCCTTTTCACCTTTCCTCACAAGTTAACATTTTTGACAGGTCATTCCTATATATTCTGCTTTCCGTGTGTAACCACTGTGCTCATTAAGAGGTACACAAGCAGCTGATTGCCAATGGCAGGGAAATAAAGATATAGTTGGTATTCCTGATGATCAATGCAGTTTAGATTCCTACCACTAGTTAACTCAGCAGATTTAAAACTCATTAAAACAAATAGTTAAATCTTTTTCATTATGGAGCTGGCAGGCCGCTTTGATTAGAAAAACCTAATATTCTTAGAATAGCACCAGGAAAAAAAAAGCAGCACGACATTACTAGTAAGCTACAACTTTTCACTCTTACATTGTTAGACACTACTAGTAAGCTACAACTTTTCACTCTTACATTGTTAGGTAATATCACTTTGCATATGTAACAGCACTAAAATTCAAAGGACAGGAACTTGGGCCTCTGCAGAGATATTATCTCAATTTTATGAGCAAGAAACTGGAAGGACAAAGACCTTAACAAGGTGTGCCTGCGTTAACACCAAGAGCATGCAGTTTCATGTTATACTTAATCTGCTGTAAATTAGGAGGTGGGGATAGGAGAGGAAACACCCAGAAGCAGCAGCCTGGCCCCTGCTTCCAGCTGTACATTCCTACCCCTCCCCTGGAATACACTCTAGCTATCAAGCAGCTGCAAGATGAACCCATTTGGGGTACTGATCCAGTAAGAAGTTGTGCCTTTATAGCAGGTTCGTTTTTCACCTGGTAAGTGTGCTAGCCTGACAGCCCGACTCCAGAGACACTCAGTTACATACAATGCCTTACTCAGGAATCTGTAACAAGAAGTTCAGTTTATACTGTCCCCAAGGAAGAACTACAGTGCCAAGACAGCCTAGCAAAAAGGATGACTGTTCTCTCAGTATCATCTGCTCCTTGGCTTATCTTTATGTAGAGGTATATGAGGTGAACAGTAAGAGAATTGGCTAAACTATTTTATGCTCCAGCTGTTTGGATGTACAAAGCCTTAAATTAGAGGAGTACTACAGGTTTTCTACCCTGGGTGCTTTTCCTGGCTGTGGGTCCACCCGAAATAATAGTAATTAGTAAGGCTGGCAAGATCTGGCAGAACTCAACAAGAAATCCAAAACCTTCAAATGCCCATCTGCCTGTTGTCTTCTCTACATAATCCTGTCCTCTATGCAATCTCATCAGTTGTTTTGCAGCTTCACTAAAATCTTGAAATTGCCTTTCAAAAGAAAAAAAAAGCAAACCCCAAAACCAAAGCACTATATTAACTCAGACTATGGCAGACAAAATTGTCTTGTTTTTCAAAGAGCATAGGCAACAGCACAGGTAAAATACTTTACTCTATAATTTGAAGGGCTAAGGTCAAGCTGATAAATGCCAAGCACAAGAACATAGCGGAGGTGGAAACAAACTGCTGTATTTTCATTTTTATTGGGGTCTTCATATCACTTTCTTGCACTACATACACAATCTTGTCTAATGAACATCTGTAGATCAGTTTTTGAATCATGAAAGGCTTTTCACAGACATAACAATATGGGATTGACTGCACCAAGGTTTTCAGTGATGCAATTGCTACGAGTGTCAGACCCCCTTGGGGTTGGTAGCACCAAGCACAGCTCAGGAAGCACTGGTAAAATCAGCTGAGCCTCCTCCACCCTGTGGTTTCCACAAGCAGAAGACTACCAGGAATGAAGGAACACAGGCTGTCACTATGTCTGCAGAGACAAACCCAACAAAACATTAAAGAAAAATGAAGGACATGAAAAAAAAGGGTCTCGAATGAAAGCATGATGAACACTTTTAATTATGCTGTTATTTAGGTATCTGTGTCACAGCATTTCTCATACACATTCCAGATGCCATAGGTGGTTTCTTTCCCATCTTTATCCTCACACAGATAGGTTCCAGATGAAACCTGGCCTTTCAGCCTTCTGTCAGGGCATATCAAAGTCCCAAGAGTGAAATAACAGCAGCCTCAAGGCTCCTCTCCACTCTCCCACTGCAGTAACTCACAAACTACAAACAGCAGAAATGCCTTTGCGCCTCTGCAGCATTCTCACTGCAACTTCCTAACACAATCAAAGGTGGGCACTGGAAACACCACTTCAGCTTAATCCACTTTGGGTGCTAACCGCAAAAAAACCCCCCAAAAAATCCCAAAACCACCAAAGTCGAGTCTCCCAAAAATTACAACTTATACTCTATTTAAACAGTTAAAGTCTATCCTAGGATGGCTACATAAAGCCTGTACAAACACTTATATATACTCATTACAGTCTCTAGCTTTTTAGAAGGCACCAATTTCTTTTTTTTTTTTGGTGCCACAGAGTAGAAGAAAATAAATTGTTGCTTAAAGCTGAGAAGGGCAAAGGTGGGTTATAACTTCTCTCCAGAGCAGGCTGGAAAAGAGGATAAAAGATCAGAGCAGCATGGAAAGGCCAAACAGAATTTTTTTTTCCTACCATTAGAGAGCAAAAATAGGTGCTAAGTAATTACTTGGGAAAAACCCTCCTACCATGTCTGGCATAAGAAAACACCCTCAGGTTTCTCCTTATGAAGGCAAAAAAGAGTGAAGCATCTGATAGGTAAGAAAAAAGTGTTTTGCAAGACAATGAATAAATTGTGAGAAGGTTTGAGGTGGCAACAAGAGCTAAAAGTGTCCTGAAAAAAGGAGAAAAATTGCTATACAGGTCTGAAGAGCTTCACTTGAACTCCAAACATGTTTTAGCACTGTCATCCCTCGCTTCGGATCTTCTTTGGCACTTTACTTAAAATGCATTTGCTTTAAAATGTAGGTTTTTAACACACAATGTTACTTCCAGATTTGTCTTCAAAATATTCTTCTGCATGAAAAATGAATTCCAACGTATTATTTCCCAATGGGTGCAGCAAGAAGTTACTGAACCATTCAACATCCAAAAACTAAGATGGAAAGACAACAGTCCCTGGTGGAATACTCAGAGGCATGGACAGAAAATTGCTCACCTATCTCTGGATGCTAATTATGAAGTTTAATTTCCTTCCATCAAGAAGGAAGGGATTTCCTTCCACCTTCTGCCTGTAGTGATAGCATAGCCCATGTTTGCAGACTTATTAACACTAAGCATCCTAAGTTGCTCTTTATAGTCATTCTAAACAGAGGTGAAGGCAAGTGCTTAATGCTACAGAATGTTAATTGGTAATAACCAAATACTATGAATTCCTAAATCAACACACACCGATTTGAAGCAGCAGTGGAAAATGAATGGCAGTGTAAGGGATTTCAAAAGTAGAACAAAAGTTTTACCAATATTTGCTGATTAGAATCAGAAAGAGACTTACCTTCATGGAATGGTCATTTTCTGTTCTCAAGGACATAAAGAAAAAAACACTTGACTTTGAAATAGAAAGTCAAAATGTTGATTATTTGTCTCATTTTTCAGATTTCAGTCCCCCTTGTTGCCACAAAAAGTGTAATTATAATGTGGTCACCTAATTCCCTGCCCAATGCTTTACAGTGTCAATTCAACTTCATTCAGGAGTATTTTTTACTCCTAAAATGGTTCATCTGCAATATCCTTCTCTAAGAACAACACAAATTTAACACATGAAAACAACTCACTCTCTTCAGAGGCCAAAGCTTGCAAGGAAGAGAAACAACTGAAGTGCAATAGAAAGTGACTAAAACAGACACAAAGGTGAAAGAGAAATGCAAGTTATCAAAAGAAACCAGTATTAGGAAATAAAGAGAGGAACTTTTTTTTTTTTAGCTATATGGAAGTTTTTAAAATAATCCCACAAAAATAATCAAGAACCTATCACTGCAGGTAAGTAGAACACAACAATATTTAGACCAAGTGAGGAGGACAGAGGACACAGAAAAACAGAGTCTATATATACTTATATAAAACAAGAAAAGGGATACTTTAAGTCAACTATTTAAAAGGAAAGGCAGAGATGACAACAGCAAAATAAATATCTTCTTTGCTCAAATCTTCATAAGGAAGTTAATTAGGAAAAATATTTATGGCAATTAATTTTTAACAAGGAGTCAGAAGTAAAGGTTAGAAAAGAAAAATATTAGTTAAATATTTATACAAGTTCAAAGCATTCAAGTCAGCAAAACATGACAATATTGATCCGAATTTCCTGGAAGAACTAGGCAAAGTAATTACTGAACCATTAAAAATAACTGCGGAGATCTTTTGTAGAAAGGTGAGATCACAGAAAACTAAGTCAGGCAAACAGAAGGACCTTAGATGTTCTTGATCAAACACCCAAAGGTTTCGCAATAAAGCTGAGCTATTAAAGCAGCTGTTTACTTCTGCAATGGTTAGTCCCTTCCCTCCTCCCACACTGTCAGCCTGGTTCTGGAGCTTGTTTGACCTCTTAGTGAGCCAGTTTTACTGAATCACCTTCCGCTTCAGTGGGCTAGATGAACTAGCTGCTCATCAAGGAGCCAGACAAGCACAGAGGATACCATCAACAATTAACCCTTCCAGCAGCAGCTACTCAGTCACAGTATGAAGTCTAACACTACTTTTGAGAGGCAGACAGAAAGACATGAGAACAAGCCATCAATCACTCATAACTGCATTACAGCATTTAGAGCATCACTATTTTTTCCTATTCTTTTTTTCCTAAAGCAATCTAAACTTGATGGGTAGTTCTGTAACACAAAGATTTGCAAACAGTCTTCAGCAGCAGTAACTCCACAAGACAACAGGAAGTCTGAAAACCCATACAGCAATACCAGGTGTCTTGTCTCTGGGGAAGGCCCAGCCAAAATTCAATTGCTGTGTGTATCTAGCCCAATCTGCTACTTGAGTAGCCCTGATCTCGAAGCTAATGAAGCAACAACCAGCCAGCACAGTTTTTCTAAACAAATCTAATCTTGATTTCCTTTTGATAAGACAACCAAACTACTTAAAAGGAAGACAATATACGTTACAGATCATGATTTCTCTAAGGTTTTTGATACTCTTTTGCCTTACAGAAAACTAATGCAGTCTGCAGGAAATCGCAGGGTAGCTCAGGCACCTGCAAATGATGCTCTCAGGTCATAGCTACCAATGTTTCCACCCAAACCACAATGGGATTTTCAATACACGATCAGCTGAAATCTGTGCTGCCTCACGACAGATACAATACTTCCAGTCACAGCTGGGAAAGCAGGAAAGCTGGCAATACACAAGTGGCACATTCTCGAGTGCAGGAAACACCAGATCATAATGTGACAACAGAAACAGTTTCTACCAGGCACCAACACATTGACCTGGACAAGTGCACACTTCGACATACAGGACAGAAGTCTAATGATAAAAATATCAAAGGAAATTTGGGTATCAGACCTCAGAGAAGCATGCGTTACAAAGAAGCACAAAGTGAGTATGCTGCTATTAAAAAAAAAAAAGCAGTTTGCATAGTAACACATCCAAAACACATCTGCTCTACTCAACCCCAGTAGTGTCCCATTTTGCACAACAGATTTCAGGAAAGCACAGACATAATTAGGCTGAGGTTTCACAGTAGCTTAAGCCAATCTAGTTGCTGGCTGTCACGGTCCCACCCTCTGCTTCACACTGGCTTCAGTACTCATCTGACCAGCACTTGCTGGCAGCAACACATCAGCAGAAAAACTACCCTGCTTCGGAAAAAAAAAAAAGTTTTCTGCCAGCTTAGAGCCTTTGTGAGTCACTTCAAGTGCTGATGGGAGCAAGAAAGGCACACAGTCATAACAGCAGCAGCCAGATAGCTTAAACTGGTACAGAACAGCAGCTCAGTCCTGACAAAAGCAACAAGTACACTGAGGTACAGAAAGCATGACCCATACGATGAAGCAGAATGAATCAGTTTGCTTAGGGCAAAACCCAGATAACTAAGATGGAGGACATGGCTACAACTGGCAAATCAGCACAAGATCTTCCTGAAAAACGAAGAACAGTTCACTAGAGATAGGACAACAGAATCTGTTCTATTTGTAGCAAAGATGACATCATGCACTAGCAAAAGCATTTTAACGATAAGGACTGTCTGCTGTAGCACTCCACTACCTACAGGGGGTACATCCTCTGAGGACTTAATCTACTCATCATCAGAGTAGGCAAAAGATTTTATAGCTTTGTGGGTTTTCTTACAAAACAGAATCAGTTATTCTCATTATCCAAGTCCAGGGCACTGTGTACAACACAGGTAAAAATGCGGCAAGCGTATGGCAAGATCTCTGCTAGCAACAGTTAAAAAGGAAGATAACTTTCCTAATGGACCAAACTTCTTAAACATCTGATTCACTCTTGTCCCACATCAAGTCCTGCAAGAACAAAATAAACTGTCTCTCTGTCCTAAAGGATTATTTAAGTACCTGCATACTTCACCCATCAGTAATGTAATAGTTGTTCCCCTGAAAAGCAAAGCACAGACGCACTCATTTCACCCTCGTTAACTTTTGGTGGAATTTAGTAAATTCAGCGCTAATAGACAGCAACTATGTTACACTGTACATGGAACAGGATGAAAAGCAGGTTAATTCAAGAAATTAAAGACCCTTCAAGGATGAACTAAATTTACAAAGAGCATGGCTTTACAGATTATAATTGCCATGTAAGTAGAACTACAGTCTTATCTAATTACAGCACCTCAATCACACAAGAAGGAAAGTCAAACACAGTTCAGAGTTTTTTCTGATGCAAAGCTACCATTACTCTTAATACAAAGGTCACAGGCCAGGCACAGCCTCCAAGTTCTGAAACAGGGTTAAAGGATGCAAGATTAAATACTTTTTTAAAAGTGCCATTCATTCATGCTTACACTTATTCAAAAGAAAAAGGAAGCAAGCAAACTCCTGTACAAAAATTTTTAGAAAATGAGATATTACATTCACTGCAAACTGAGTAGTTTTAATCAAATTTGCCAATATTTAGGAAAACCAATCATTCCTGCCCAGGCAGTTTTATTACTTTTATCAAGCCATAGTAAATTCAGTCAGAACTTCCTGGGAGGCTCAGTCAAAGCAACAGAAATGCCTCTCTAGGAACAATATTTGGAGGTTCAAACAAAAACTGTTCAGCTGCTGTCAATAATATGCTAATACTGCTGATAGGGGCCAGGGGAAGAAACGTCCCAGGTGTTTGCTTCCCTTCATGTAAAATCCACTCTTAAAATAGCACAAGGTTTAATGCCACCAGACATTAAAAAGAATTTATCTGCAAACACACCCACAGATAAAAGGCAAAGTGAAATTAGACAAGGTCTCTCACCTTCTACTCCCCTAGTCCCTCTGCTGGACCTGTTCAGTTAGCTAACCCAGCAAAAAAACAACTCACATTTTCTTTACCAACTAGCAAAGGGAACAGGCTCACACGAAGGGACCTGGTGAGCCCCAGAGCAGTACAAGGCGGCATGTGGAAAACAGGGGAAGGAAGTAAGAACTCCATCCTGCTGGCAGCAGTAAGCTATTATACTGTCCCTCATGTAACTTCACCCTCTTTTTAAATGTCTGCTAGCCAACCTGGTTCTCCAAACAGCCATTTATGCCCAAAGATGGGAGGCAATACTCCTTTCAGTACGAGCGCTGACTTTAAAAGTATTCGCCTGAAACCCTTCCCTTACACTCAAAGCTGCGGCAGCAAAGTTTGCCTTCCAGGTGACACATCAGCCTTGACTACCAACCACCAACTGATGCAAGAATCAAAATTACTTTTGTCCACAAGTATAATTAAATATATTTAAAAAAAATAAAAAACTACCTGGGGTATCGTTAGGCTACTCCCCAACTAACCGCTGCGCACGCAAACGCAGGCACAGCCGCTTGCGGACTGTTAGCGAGCAGCAGGCACAGCACCCCTGCCTTGCCGGGCTCCGGTTCATGAACAACCACCGACGGGGCTCGCTGCCTGCCCCCTCCTCGCCGCCCCCGCACCACTACGGCCCCGCGGGGTCCCAGGGGCACCACTCGCAGCCCCGCGCCCCAACCAACGCGGTGGCTGCTCACCCCGGCGCCCACTCCCC
>NW_010293570.1:0-4736 GCF_000700745.2 Antrostomus carolinensis
CCAACCCAAACCATTATGTGGGTCTATGGTGATCACTGTATCACCAGCAGAGACATGCAAAGCTCGATGTGCAAAAGGACTCCCGGGTGCTTGAGTTTGGAATTCCTTATTCACCAGGATGTCTCTCCAGCTCCTGCAGGGCAATTTGCTGAGACATCTGTGATCGAGGAGAGAGACTGTGTAGAGTGTGCCAAGGGCAGCAAGCACGTGTGCTGCTGTCCACAGCTACGCCTGGGAGCGGGGCTGTCTGTAAGGTTGTGTCTGCAGAAACCCACCTTTGCCTTGGGAATTCTCTCTGGGTTACCCAAAAATGTCCACGTTGGAAAATTTGATGTCTGAATCTCTGCTGTAGTCTTGTGAGGTGTGAGCTGTGAGCCAAGACATCTCCACAACCCCTCTCCGAAGAGCAGCATTGCCACTGGGTAACCCAGAAACCTGGATTTTATTCCATTTGTGTAAGCAATTTCATCTCTCCAGCAAAGGAGTGTGTTTCATCCCTCTCTTCCTTGAGGGAGCTGATGTGCTTCCAAACATCTGCAAATGCCCTTGATACTTCAAAACTAAGGGATAAACGGCAGCCTGGCTTAGGAAGAACAGATCTTACAAGAAAAATGTGATTTTGCTTCCACTGGGGATGGAATGGAAAAGGATCCAACAACCAAAGGTGTGAGCGGTGTCTACAATGGCCCAGGACATCTGAGGAGGATTTGTGAGTGAGAGACGTGATAAAACTGGCTGTCACAGTGGCACAAGTGGAACCCAGATGGGATCAGGGTCTCCCATGGGGCAAGACATCTGCCCCAAAGGACTCACAAAAGAGACGCGGGGAGCCTGCAGGTTTACCTGGAGGGGGTGGGACTGGGTCCCATTCCCTTTCCTCCTGGTTTTTCTCCAGGGGCTGCTCGCTGGGGACAGGAGCACATGGGAAGTACAGGGCAGCTGCCAACATCCCTGCTCCCCAGGCAGCTGTGCCAGGCAGCCAACACCGTGACATTAGAACGAGAGGAAATGGCCTCAAGTTGCTCCAGGGGAGGTTTAGATTGGATCTGAGGAAAAATTTCTTCACCAAAAGGGCAGCCGGGCATTGGAACAGGCTGCCCAGGAGGGTGGTGGAGTCACCTTCCCTGGTGGGATTTAAAAGCCTGTCCTACTTATCACTGTGGGGACACCTGGGAAATGATGGCAGAGGTGGAGTTGTGTCTGTCACCCCGGCTCGTTTGCTGGCTGTCGGATTGTCCCACTCCCAAGCCATCCCCTGTGGGTTCCCTGGAGCAGCAAGCCCTGCCTGGTGAGCCCTCTGATGGCTCTTTTCAAGGAGGAAGGAGGCCTCTATAGTAATGATGGGCTGCAGAAGGAAGACATGGGTGAGGGAGAAGTGTTAACACCGGTGGAGACTGCCTTTGGCCAGAGCAGGAGCCTGGCAAAGGCTTGGTCCTGCCAGCCTTGTGCTGTCAAGCTCTGGCTCTTCGCTGGATTCCCTGGTGTTACCTTCAAAGAACGGGGTCAGCTTCAAACTTGGAGCCAGACTGTTTATACTCAAAAGAAAACAGTTGCTTTGATACTATATAAACCATGTTGGTTATTCTGGGGCAATTTCCACCTTCTTTTTGTTTTCCATCCTTGTTACGTGTAGGAAAAATTGCCTTTAAACAGAGTTTCAGAACCAGAATGGTGCCTCAGCCGTACAGCAGCTGCGTAGTGCCGTGAAGAACTGAGCCATTGGAAAGCTGTTCCTTTGTCCACCCCCCATGGCTTCAGCTGGGGCTTGCTCCTGCTCTTGCTTTCCTTCTCAATTCACTCTTTTTTATTCTCTTTTTCTCTGTGCTCCCTTCTCTCAGGCCAGGGCACATTTTTTCCAAGGGTCAACTCAGAGCCAGAGACCAGTCTCTTCAGTGTTTAACCTTGGCCGTGGATTTTGTAACTCTCAGGAGAAAAGAAGGACCAGCCTGGGACTGGCATTTCTAGCAACCCTCTGCCTCTGAGCCCTGAGAGCCCCTCGCTGTGTCCCTTGCACAAGCTGCCCAGTGCTCTGGGGGCTGCTCGCTGGGGACAGGAGCACATGGGAAGTACAGGGCAGCTGCCAACATCCCTGTTCCCCAGGCAGCTGTGCCAGGCAGCCAACACCGTGACATTAGAACGAGAGGAAATGGCCTCAAGTTGCTCCAGGGGAGGTTTAGATTGGATCTGAGGAAAAACTTCTTCACCAAAAGGGTTGTCAGGCATTGGAACAGGCTGCCCAGGGAGGTGGTGGAGTCACCTTCTCTGGTGGGATTTAAAAGCCAAGTAGATGAGGTGCTGAGGGACATGGTTTAGTGGTAGAATTGGCAGTGTTGGGTTTATGGTTGGACTCGATGATCTGAAAGGTTTTTTCCAACCACTATGATTCCTGCTGGCCTGGGTGAGACATGGGGCCTGGGGTCTCCACCTTCTCAGTGCCAGGACACCTCCAATACTTGTGAATCAGTGACCACTCCCTGCCACGCAATGTGACAAGTTGTCCTTAAGGGTTAAAGTGTTGCTGGCTCAGTGTGATCAGATGGCAAAAGCAACTGTGAGCTCCTGCCCTTTGAGCAGGGTAGAAACTCCTGCTCGCAGACGGCTGGAGGAGCAGCCTGGTAAACACAGCCACGCGAATATGTGATCAGGGAGCACTTGCACCCGGACACCATCCTTGGACAAACCCTTTGCCCAGAGCTGTTAAACCCCCTGTCGTGGGGCCAGTGTGCTGCCATCCCTCACTCAAGCCGCCTCCCTTGGGGGTTTGCTGAAAGCTCTGCTTTGCTACTGAGGCAAAGGCACCTCTTGCATCACGGCGGAGGGGGTGACAGCCAGGCAGGGGCTGTCCCTGGGCCCCAGGAGCACGCGGTGCCTCACTGGCTTGCGGTGAAACCAGCACAGCCATGGCAGCTTCAGGCACAGCGAGTGCATCCCTGTGGCGTCACGGCATTCAAACTGTGTCCTCGCTCAGCTTGGCTCTTTCACAGAACCCCAGAATTGCCCAGATTGGAAAAGACCTTTAAGATCATCAAGTCCAATCATTAACCCAACACTGACCAGTCCCCTATGACTAACCCATGTCCCTCAGCACTATGTCTACATGACTCTTCATCCCGTCCAGGGATGGGGACTCCACCACTGCCCTGGGCAACCCCTTCCAATGCCTCAGAACCCTTTCAGCAAAGAAGTTATTCCTCAGATCCAATCTCAACTGCCCTGGCCACAACTTGAGGCCGTTTCCTTTTGTCCTGTCACTTGTTCCTTGGTTGAACAGACCCACCCCCACCTCTCTCCACCCTCCTCCAAGGGACTTGGACAGAGCCAGAAGGTCTCCCCTCAGCCTCCTTTTCTCCAGGCTCAACAACCCCAGTTCCCTCAGCCGGGAACTCATCACACTTGTGCTCCAGACCCTTCCCCAGCTCCGTTGCCCTTCTCTGGACACGCTCCAGCACCTCCATGTCCTTCTTGGAGCCAGGGGCCCAACACTGAACCCAGCACTTGAGGTGTGGCCTCAAAGCTGCAGATCCAAGAAGAAGCTGATCCAAGCTTGTTATCCAGCTGGAGCAGAGCTCTCGTGCTCCAGGAAGGCTGAGCAGCCCCCAGCCCTCTCACCAGCAGCGGCACCCCAGCATCCAGCCCAAGCCCAAGCTTTGGGGCACAAAGCACCAGGCACACACGTGAGGCTTTTAAGATCAAAGGACTGAACTCCAAAGCAATTGCCTACTGCCCGTAAATGAAGCAGACTAGCTTTGCAAGATCAAAATATTCCTAGCAAGTCAAAGCTGCTTCCTCCAGCTGAGATTTGACTCACCCAAGGGGAGGACAGTTTGCCTTTGAAACTGCCAAAATGTTTTCTCCATGAAAAGCCCAGCTCACCTCCCAGTGAAAGCCCTGACAGCTTGTGCCACCTGTTTATAAATCAGCTGTGGAGTTAATTGTTTGTGTAACCTATTACAAATCCATTCATTTATCCTTTTATTCTCGTCTTCCCTGCCAAAGAAGTTGGTAGGACATGGTTTTGGGGGAGCTCTGCTAGCTGGTGGCTGCTGCAGGGCGCAGAGGAGTCAGGCATGGTGGCAGCTGACGGACTCAGCGTCCCTCCATGCTGCTCGTTGGGCATTGCAGGAGCATCCGTGTTCCTCACTGCGTGTCATCTCCCAGTGCTGGAACACACCTCAGGCTCAGCACCCTGCTCCTCAGAGAGCATCACACCTCTTCAGCCCCCTGCTTAATGGTGAGATCTACTGACACTGCAGCAGCTGGCTCCTCATCCCAGCTGTGGAAAAAGTCATGGATTTTAAACGCTGGATTTTCTGATCTTGCCCTTTGAACCTATTTTTGCTGTGGCTGTTGGTAAACTGTGGGCTCCTGAGCTCAGGCTGCTGTAAAATCCTCTCTGGACTGCTGCATCCTTGAGCAGGTAGGTCTGCCAGGTGTTCAAGAGCAGCATTTGAGGTCAGTTGGTATGTACAGCTGAAAGCAGGAGCCTGATTGCAGCTCAGTTTGGTGTAGAATCGCCACCCAATTTATCATGAACTCATAAAAGTGCTGGTGGGAAGGGGTCTGTGGAGGTTTATGATGCAGCCAACCCTTGGAGCAGGACTTGTTGCCAACATCGGGACAGAGCAGCTGGGGTTCTGCAGAGCTAAAGGTTGAAGAACTTCCAAGGAGGCAGAGCCCTCCTCTCTGGGTACCTGTCCCAGGGCTGCACCACCCTTCCAGGGAAGGAGTTTTTCCTA
>NW_010293570.1:4770-7254 GCF_000700745.2 Antrostomus carolinensis
CATGTCATATTGTCTTGACCTACCGAAAAGACTTTGGCTCCATCCTCCCTGTATCTGCCCTCCAAGTCACTGTAGACTTCTGCTAAATCGCCCTTCCCACCTAACCCAGCCAGCCATCTCCACTTCTCTCTGCAGGCAGTGTCTCTTGACCTCAGCCAGCTTGGTGTCCCTGCTGGGTCCTCTCCAGCTTCCCAGCAGGTCCATACTCATCCTGGAGGGGATGTTCACAGCCACCAAGACCTGCTGAAAGGGGATGCCTAGAGCCAGGGCAGGCTGAAGTCAAGCTCAGAAACAAGCTCCTTGTTGCATCTGCTCAAAGGAGGCTTCAGGAGAACCTGGTTTCGATTGGTTTCTGAATGGGATGGGTCTGAACCAGCTGGCGAGTGCCCAGCAGTGATAAGCAGGCCCATGCCTGTCTTCTTGCAGCATCTTTCTGATCACTGAGGGCTGTAGGGCACTGTGCCCTGAACTGTCTCCTCAGCCACATGAAGGATGGAACGCAGTTTGGGGACGTCACCAGCACGAGGTTGATGTTCCCTGAGCCCCAGATCATGTGGGGCTCTCCAGAGCAGCAGTCACATCTTCACTGCCTCCTGGGCACTGTCCAGCCCTGCTGGGGCAGGTACAAGGGGCTCAACTGGTCCCAGACCCCAGAGGCAGTGTGGCTGGACCCCAGGGGGGCTGTTGGAGCTGGCTTGCCCTGCCCAAGATCACCCCATCGATCTTCACCTTGCCAGCACAGATCCTGACATGGAGAGGTGTGTGGTGCTTTATTTAGCTGGGGACCAGGGAGCAGGGGCTCTTTGCAGGGTCAGCCTGAGCATTTCAGCAGGGTCTGTGCTCCACACCTTGGTGGGGCATCAGGCTCCCTCCTCTTCTCCCCTCCATGGGACTGGGATGTGTTGGACAGCCCATTCCTGCCCAGAGCTACCCAGCCCCCACTGGTCACTCCTCTGTACGGCATCAGATGCCCAAGGCTGTTCCTCCAAGGTCTGAAAGATTAGACTGGAAGTTTTCTGGGTGGGAGATGTCCCAGGGGTGAGGTCAGGGACAGAAATGTAATGTCTGCTCCGCTCTGTTATACAATCCACTGTTAAATAATCACTTGGGGTCACTGCGCCTGCCAGGTGGCTGCGGCTGGCAGTGGGGCTGCCTGGAAAACAGGCTGTGGTTTGCAGGGACCACTGTCCCCTGAACAAGAAGAAGGAAAAGCAGTTACATGCTCAGACCCTTCCCAGCCTTGGAGTTCCTCATTGCAAGGTGCTTTTTGGTGACAGAGGAACCAGCCTTACAAGGGCACAACCTATTTGTAAAGCCAGCAGCCTGATGTTCACAGCGGGGAGGTGGCTTTGGCCATTGTGAGAAAAGGCTGGTGTTTATCTGCAGGATGCGGTGGGTGGCTCGGTGGGTGCAAGCACAGACCCATGCATGTTGTTGGGATGCCAAGTCTCCACTGGGTCTGGGCAAGGTGTTTGGGTGGGAAGGGACCTTTCAAGGGCATCTAGTCCAACCCCCTGCAGTGAGCAGGGACATCTTCAACCACATCAGGCTGCTCAGAGCCCCATCCAACCTGACCTTGAATGTTTCCAGGGATGGAGCTTCTACCACCTCTCTGGGCAACCTGGGCCAGGGTTTCACCACCCTCAGACTGAAAAATTTCTTCCTCACATCTAATCTAAATCTCCCCTCTTTTAGTTTAAAACCATCACCCCTTGTCCTATCACTACAGGCCCTGCTAAAAAGTCTGTCCCCATCTTTCTTATAGGCCCCCTTCAAGTATTGAAAGGCCACAATAAGGTCTCCCTGGAGCCTTCTCTTCTCCAGGCTGAACAACCCCAACTCTCTCAGCCTTTTTGCTGGATAATTTCTTCCTAATAAGGGTTTTTGGCAGGTGACCAGGCTCCCCTGAGGGTGTGAGAGAACAATATGAGCAACAAACGCTGCGGGGCAGGGTGAATTCCTGTTGAAAACAACTCAGAGGGTGGGTGGGAAATAGAAACGCTGGGGGACAGCTGGATGGCACTGGGGAAGCTCCAGTTACCCCTTGCTTGTGTTTTGCCCCCAGACAAAGCTGCACTGGCAGAGCAGGGTATCAGTGTGGCCCTGTGGCAGCAGAGGAAAGGTGCTCTGGGCTTCTCAGTTTTGCTCTGTGTCTCCCACACCCAGAGGTCAGGGTACTGCAAGCAGCATGGCCATGCCAAGAACCAGCCCAGCAGACAGTGGCCAGTGCTGGTGTGGGAGCACCAGGGGCCTGGGATGATGTGAAGCATCTCATTGAAGTGGTTTCAGCCTCAGCTAAGACCATGTGGTCCTTCATTCATCCTCCCCACCTGGTGAGATGGGGGAAGAAACACAATAAAAGGGTCCTGGGCTGAAATGAGGACAGGGAGGGCTCACTCACCAGTGATGGTCACAGGCAAAACAGACTCAATCTGGGGAAGAAAAATCAATTTGTTACCAATCAATCTGAGTAGCACAGTGAGA
>NW_010293571.1:0-2921 GCF_000700745.2 Antrostomus carolinensis
CATCCATTAAGACAGTTATTAAAACAGTGCTTAACTGATACTTATTATATTCGGCATTAATTACCACCTCAGCTAAATAGAACACAATAAACAGGAACCATACGCATTTGGTGAGGGGATGCTATGCCAGTTGGAAATGAAGGAGCAGTCAATTCATTCGGTTCATACAGATGCTGGTGTATGGTCAAAGTCACTCAGGTCAAAGGTGTTTATCAGCCTGTGGCACTGAATGACCCCACAGTATCTTATGTTTTAAGCTACAAGACACTATGTGGACTCTACTTCAAGTAAACACCACTAGATTTGTCAGAAAGGAATTAAATACCCCAAAAGCACATACTTTTTAATACTCTTAGACACACCAAAGAAAACTGTCACAGGACCAGCATTCAAAGTCATATTCAGCAGCTAATGACAACTCAAGCTTCATCTTTTATAATAACTTTTCAACTTCTACCAAATTTCAATCATTTTCCAAACTAAGCCTTTTGAACATGGGCTACCTAGAACTTGTTGAAAGGTGTTACTGGTAACAAAGGAAAAGCATTTTTACACAGCTGTAGAGGAGCCTGGTGAGAGAACAGATTGAATCTTTCCAGTTTCCATAAACTGCATGCCATGGTTTGCAAAATCCATAAAGATCAGCAATTTATGAGATCAGAACTAACGCATCTCTTATTTGTCATACAAAAAGTAGTCTTCCAAAGGAAAACTGAACTAATCTAGAGCCATCAAAAAAAAAAAAAAAACCCAAACCAAAACTATGAAAATACTTATTCATGATTGAGAGTTCACAACAACCCACACTTACCTTCAAGGAAAGTTAAAGAAACACATTCAGGGTTTTTTACTAGCACGTCTGAAATCCTCTAGTCCCTTATTCCCCCCCAGGGTGCAGTATTTCAGTTTGAAATCAAGACACATATCACAAATCACCATGACTCTCTGCTCCATCCTCAGATATGCTGCACCACCTTTGATGCCTCCCTAGCCAACTGTATTTTTCACGGATTGCTGCTGACTCAGCTGCCACAGGAAAACCTCGCTGACTCCCTCCACCATTCCCTGCTCAGTTAAAACTTACCACCAACTATCCCGTTCACAGCTCTGCCCTTCCCCATCGCTTCAGGTACATCTCCATTGCAAGGTGCCAGCCTCTATTTGTGACCTCCATTACTAGCACCAGGTTTACTATCCTCCCCCAAGTCCTCAGATTTTTGACATAAGTACCTTTCTAAGTGATCAGTTCACACCTCCCAGCTGCTACATGCAGCTACTTCTTGCCCTCATCCCCAAGCAGATGTTTTACCAGATTTTACCAAACAGTGTCATCCTCTGACTAAATTTAATTAAGATCATCACTGTCCAGGTGCAGTCCTGAAACACGAATCAGCCCTTGTTCTTCCCACAGTTGCTAGTGAGAAAGAACAGGAGCAGAGCACATAACCCTTTCAGTCTTTGAAATCTCACATCCACCTTTGCAAAGCAGCATTCACCATGAGCTGAACTCCTCTCCTTTGTCACTCCAAAGACCTGATGATTTTTGAGAAGAAGAAACACATATCAATAACTCTAATCAGTTCTCACAGCTCTTCTAGAGCCAAACCAGCCTAAAGCCTGATTCTGGGTCCTTAGCCTCACAGACAGCTTTAGTACATATCTCTGTTTTATACAGCTTCCTCAGGAAGAGCCATCTAACTCATTCTTGTCAGTTCAGTGTTGCCTATCACACTTCCAAGAGTGGCTGTGGAAAAGAAAAAAGAAGAACAAGAAAAAGCTAACGACCACAACAAGTCAGCTTTCATACTGCCAGAGGCTGGAGGGAGAGAGGAAGACAGAAATTCAAGAAGGATCCTAACAACCATGCACTGACAGACCTGAGGCTTAGTTTAACCAGCAAGTTTAGCACCTATTCTTCAACAGAAGCACAAACGTTACCATAAAAGGCTTGCATCTTTCCACTGTATAAACATTTTTATTTACTTAAACTCCACATTAAGTTGCATTTCCCTCCCTAGGGCAGCAGGGCTGGGCTAAGGAAACTACGCCAACACAAGTAACATTGGCTTTTCTAGCACAGGTGCAAAACTTTGGACATGCCACTCCACGTGCCATCAGTTTGATAGCGCAGAACTACCCGACTGCCAGCTTCCTTCCACACACGTGTTCTTTCTCACAATAATACTCACTGTGTATTTCCCCTACACAGTCCAACACTTCTGGTAATTACAGAAACCCTGTTATTTTTAAAACCGAGATACACAGACACTGTGGGAACATCCAATAATCTATCCAGATACGTTTTGTAAAGGCGTGAACGAACCAAAAGCAACTCAAAAGTTTAAAAGGCATCACTGTTTGCATACTTTGAGAAGTTTCTTTCTAAAAGCATTAGCGTTTGTTGCTAAGCTATCCAGCTCTACTTTCCAGTTTGGAAACACAGGCAACGTTTTTCAGGGTTTGATTTCCCAAGGAGTAACACACGTGTCTTTGGATGAGGACACCTGCGAGCAAAGCCAGTTGCCCGTTGCTTTACAGCTGGGTCGCTCTGGCTAGACATTAAACTCGCAATCATTCAGGTTCTGGTTACTGAGAGCAAGCAAACTTCCCTGCTACTTGCTTGGTTCTTTTGAAACTCCTTTAACATCAACAATTTACAAACTACTTTGACTGGAATCACATTTTTGGTAAGAGAGATTTTGTGGGGAAGGCTTTAAGCTCTCCATTTTTAGAAGATCTGCCAGAGAGGCCTGTGAAGGGCACAGGCCAGTTCACAGCTTCTCATTCAAAGGAACAAAAAACTTTTACGAGAATGCGCGACCCGGGTGTTTGAACCGCAACAGTCGCTGGAGCCATCCGGCCCCACCGCAATCCTGATCTCTGCCGCGTGGACCCGGTTTTCCGTGCGGCCGCGGAACCCG
>NW_010293572.1:0-36346 GCF_000700745.2 Antrostomus carolinensis
AGGGGGACCCCTGCAGCCACCCGGTACCCCCACCTCACTCCGGGAAGCGGCTCTGGTAGGGGGAGCAGGGGGGGTGTGCGGGGGATCCCCGAGTGTCTGGGCATCAGAAAGGCTGAGGATGCACAAAACAGCATGAAAAAGGAAAATACATGAATTCAAATGGTTCTTCAGGAGGCTGAGGGGAGACCTTCTTGCTCTCTACAGCTCCCTGAAAGGAGGGTGGGGGTCTGTCTCTTCTCACAGGTAACAAGCAATAGAACAAGAGGAAATGGCCTCAAGTTGCTCTAGGAGAGATTTAGATTGGACATGAGGAAAAACTTCTTCACCTAAATGACGGTCAAACATAGGAACTGGCTGCCCAGGGAGGGGGTGGAGTCACCTTTCCTGGTGGGATTTAAAAGATGGGTAAACGAGGTACTCAAGGACATGGTTTAGAGGTGGAATTGTCAGTGTCAGGTTTATGGTTGGACTTGATGATCTTAAAGTTATTTTCCAACCATTACAATTCTGTGATTCTCTTCTTCAGAGTCTGAGAAAGAAGAGCCTCTTCTGGGAACTCCTCCCTGCCACCCTCCTTCTGTTTGCTTATAATTGTGGGGGGCTGAAAGCATGTCACCAAGACTGCCCTCAACGCTGATGTGATGGCTCCTGGGGATTGCAGTGGACTCCGAATGAGGACACCGGTGCTGGGCATCCATAGGGAAGTGGCATTAGTGGCAGTTTTTGTAGGAAACCTCCCAAAATTTTACAGCTCTGTGTGTGTGTATCTGCACTCAGAGCAGGCGGGTTCTTAATATAAACCAACCCTTGTGGGCTGGGTTGCGTGGCACAAGCCTGCTGAGCTTTGTCTCCTTGGGTTTCTCTTGCCCTCCCTCACATATCCACATGCACACATGTACTGAGTTATTTTTGCTTCCATGTTTTCATCTTTTCTCCTATGTTATAAACTCACTGTTTGCTCACTCATACGTGCTTATAAATGCACACACACGCAAAACTAGTATTTTCACATTTTGTTTCATAGTTATAGTCATGGTCTATAGTCTGGTCTGGGTTGGAAGGGACTTTAAAGCTCATCCAGTTCCAACCCCCCTGCCAGCAGCAGGGACACCTTCCACTAGACCAGGTTGCTCAAAGCCTCATCCAACCTGGCCTTAAACATTTCCAGGGAGGAGCAGTCACAGCTTCTCTGGCCAACCTGGGACACTGTCTCACCACCCTCACACCAAAGAATTTCTTCCTCACATCTCATGTCAATCTCCCCTCTGCCAGTTTCAAGCCATCACCCCTTGTTCTGTCACTCCCTGCCCTCGTCCAAAGTCCTTCCCCAACCTTCCTAGAGCCCCTTCAGGTATTCGAAGGCACTAGAAGGTCTCCCTGGAGCCTTCTCTTCTCCAGGCAGAACAGCCCCAAATATATTAATATATTTGCACCAGTATATTCATGCTCTTCCTATCTAAGACTTTTTTTTCTCTCTCTTACACACACAGAGAGCTATTTTCAGAAGCAGTTTGTCTTATTATATCCTTATTTCTGTTTTCTGTCTCCTCTCTCATTACAAAACTATTCTGCACCAGAAATTGCCATTTTTACATGACACACTTTGCTCCGGGCCAGAGATCAACTTGTTTTGGTGGAACCGGGGGGGCACTAAAATGTGAGAACAAGGATGTAAAAGCAGGAAGACATACATCAAACTTCAGGGTAAACAATGGGAATGATATTGATTGCCTTTTAATGTGCAGTGATCACACAATAGGGAAGAAAACCTTCCCTGGGAAAAAAAAAAAAGACACTCATCCTGCTTCAGAAACTGGTGGAAGATACATAAGTTTCAGTGAAATTTCTGGCTTGGTGCTGGGGAGGAACCTTTTCCCAGGGTTCCTGTAGGGAAGTGGTTTTCCAGGTCCAGTGGAGCTTCTAAATGAAGTGCTGTCCTACTTTCCAACTGTCTCTGATGAGTGATGAGAAATGCCCATTGTCTCTGCCCAGGCTGGTGCACACTCTCGTTAAATTCCCTGAATTGTGTGTGTGTGTGTGTGTGTGTTCGGCGTCAGGGCTGTTTGGCAGGGAGGGATGGGCAGGGTTTCAGCAGAAGGTAATTCCTCATTTCCAGCAACCTGAAAGGTTTCTGAAAGAATTAAACCCTTAGAGTCTTAATCCTTCCAGGAGCAGAAGGTAGGGCAGACAGGATGGTGGTCCTGCAACCACGTCACAAGTGTTTAGTGAAGCTTGGTGAGAAGAGCTCTGGGGAGGAATCCGCAACTACCAGGGCAGTGATTTCACTCGGAGTATATGGATTAATTTGGGATATATCAAAGTAACCTCACTTCACTCCTTGGGTGTCAAGTTCTGATCCAATCAGGGATTAGGTAATCTGGAAAACAGCCATCCCTGCCTTTCCTTAATGAGTTGAGTCAAAATCACTTCATTTTCAGCAAGGATGGTGTAACACACAAGAAAAAGTGTCAGGAAACATGAAGGCACAGCTGGTCTTTCCACTTGGGTAGCTGCGATCAGTTTGAATAATGGATATTCTGTTCACCTCCTTCGAGGGGAACGTTGGGTCTCCAGCTCCTCGCTAAGAGGAGACACGCTGATTTATCATTTATTTATTGGATTATAACCCTGTTTTACGGGTAATCAATTGCTGCTTTTTCGGCTTCTTCTTAAATCACATCACCCCAGTGCGATCAGGGAGTGGAGACCACTCCAAGTGCACAGAGGTTTCTTTTCAAAAAGTATTTCCATCAGATTTTTAGGTGTTAATGGGAGCAGCTGATGGAAGAAATAACAGCCAGCATCTGATTTGTCTGTGTACTCTGGAGTTGGGTGAGAACACTCAAGCCCCTGCCCTGAGGACATGGTGATGGAGGGTGATGGTTTCTAACCTGCTTTCATGGCTTGGGGACCTCAGTGCTTCCCCCCAGCTCTCCTCTGAGCACCCTGCACACTGGGTTCACCCCTTTCTTTTGCATTGAAACGAACTTTGACAGAAATGACACCCATTTTGGGGCTAAACCTTGCTTCCTACAGAAAAATAGAGGTGTGGGGGGACACATGCTCTGTAAGCTTGGACAGCAAGGGCTTTGAAGGCTGCTCTTTATTCCTAGCACATCACTTGAACACCACCCCCCCCTCTAAATGCTTCCCCATCCTTGAGAGGGACCCGAGATGTCTCTGGTCATGGGTCCTCACTGCACAGCAGTGCTGGTGTCTGCAGACCTTGGGCTTTGCACCGGTGTGAGCCATTACCAGTGGGAGAAAAGGGAACCAGCTGCCATCAATAAAGTTCAAATTAAGGTGTGAACTTGCTGCAGGGAGGAAGAGTGGCTTGAGCCTTTATAAGCTTGGCTCAGGCCAAGGAAAGGTCTTTTCCAGAAGGTTGTGGTGTTGAAGGAGCTGTGAGAGGCTGTGGAGAGGACTTGTGGTGGCTGCAATGGGGAGCTCTGGATTCACTCTGGAGGTAGGAGGCTGTATGGGAATTGATGGAGACTTGGTGTGGGCACAGTGCTGGAAATGGTTGCTGCATGGTTTTCTTGCTCCCTTTGAGAGCTGTGAGGTGGGTGTTTTGTTGGAAGGAGTCCTGTTGTGTTGGAGGTACCTTCCCGGTGGCTCAGGGACTTGGCAAGTCTGATTTCTGCTTCTGTGGGGACTCAGCAGAGACACAAGCAACGTGATTTACATGGAACTAAAGTGTGGAGGAGAAAGCTGCTCTGTGCAGATCTGTGGTCTGTGTGTGTGAAAACTTGAGGGGGTGGTGGTGGGGGCTGGTAGAAGCTCCTTATGGTGTTGCTTCTCCTCCCTGGGCTGCTGGATTGCCTGTGTCTTTCAGCTGATACTGGATCTCCTGGCCTCCATCTCAGGGTGTGAGTGCCAGCCAGGCAAAGTCTTAAAGAATAGAAAGGGGTCCAGGTTTTTCCATGGTGCCTGTGCAGGTATCTATCTGGTTTTCTTCCCTGCTGAGGCTCTTCTAGACTTATCCTTTCTTGTCTGTGGGACTTAAGCAAGCCCAACCTGGTTTTTGGTCCCCAGGTGCCAGTGTGTCCTTGCAGAAACTTGTAGCCAATCTGTTCTGCACCTGAAAGTGGATGTGAAATTATTTGAGTTCTACACAGGATCCTGGGGTATCAGTCTCTTGTGCTCTTTGATTTTTGGAGTTCCTTGGCTGGAGAACAAAGGAGGCAGCCTGGATTTGGGGAAGATGATGAAATTCAGGGATGAGCATAGCAAAGATTCTGCTCCAGACTCAGGAGCATAGCTGGAAGGGAAGGAACTTGATAAACAAGTGACACATTGCCTCTAGCTGGCCTGGCAGCCTTTTGTCATCCTCCATTCATCTGCCAGCCTGGCTGGTCTGTTCAACACCTGCTTTCTTAGGGGAGAAGTCCCCAAACTACCTGTAGTGTTTCTTATTTTTAAAGACCTCAGTCAGGGGAAGAATCAATGTGTAATTTTCCATTCTTGGCAAGGCACACCCCAGTAAATCTGGGACAGTCATCTGCTGATAAGGATTGTCACCTGGGGCTGTGGATGCTCTGGGGCAAGTACTGTCAGTAACCAGTGTACAGGAATATGGTAATAGTTGTGATCAGAGCTTCTGGGCATTACTCAACACTCAGGTCTGAAATGGAATAGAAATAAATATTGGTTTTAAGAAAGTGTTCTTGGGGAATTGTGATATTTTAGCTTTAAAGCAAGTTATTCTAAGCTGTGTTATATTCCCAATAGTCTGGATCTGCATAAATGTTGGTGAAGACTAGAAGCAGAATATCTACTATCTTCATATTAGGAGCCCATTTTCCTTCTAGAAGGTCATGAGGCAGGAGCAACACACCTGCTCCCAATCTATTGTATAATTGCTGGCCTTACTGATGACCTATCAGTCCCAGATGGAGAGGAGGGAGTTCATTATGAAGATGTCTTACACCTGAGGGCTGAAGAGCCAAGTGCTGGGTTTACAATGGGTAAACAGACTCAAGACCTCTGCCTTGGCATTGAGGGAACAGAGCAATAAGAGGGGGTGAAGACAACAGCCCTGGCTCTTCTTGGGCGCAGCAATCAATCTCCTCTGCTCTGTGAGATGTTGTACCCAGGGAAATGGTGTCGCTTCCCTACTGAGCCCAGCAGTACTCTGCAAATAACTTTCCAGTGTCTGCTGATGTTTCTTCCTGCATGTGAAGGGAAGAGCTGGCCTGAGTCCCTTTTTGTGTAGCTGTGACCTGTGTGCAGGAGCAGAGCTGCCCTCATCCTCCTGGTCAATGCCATGTTAGTGACTCTAACTGTTGGGGTTGGCTCTTGGGGCCAGGGTTTGCAGACATCAGTACTTTGCTCCTCTGCTGTGTGGAGGAAAACCACGAGCATTTCACTGATCTGATATTGGTGTAACCCCATCTAGATTGAGGAACATTTTTTCTGTTATGAGTAGTGGGATTTGTAGGAATCTCTTGTTCCATTTAAACCACTTTAGGGAGCAGAAGGTTGTTTTTGACCCAGGGCTTAGTGCACAGAAAGGGCTATACACACATTATGTGAAAAGTAATTTGGAGAATGTCTGCTTTAATAAAAGGATGGGTGTAGAGGCATAGGTGTTGAAGTTTTTAACTTTGAAGGAGAAAAACCCTTTGGAGTTGGCAATTCTGATCCTTCTGACCAGGCTTGGTCACCTGGATAGCTTTCTCATAATTAATCAGCCCGCTGCCTTGGTGTAAGCATCTTTTTGGATTAAGAAACCTCATATACTTTGTACATAAAGATAGTAAATAGAGGAGAAAAATATGCTGCTCCTGGTCTGTTAGAGGAAGAGCTCGGTGCTGGGGAGGCAGTGCTGGAGGTGATGGCTGTGCCGGAGCTCCCAGTTTGTACTGGGATGCAGAAGGATGTACATCAGGCTCTCAAAGAGACATGTTTGCATAAACCTCAGGTGAATGTTTGTATTTTAAGGAACTATATTAAAATATGCCACTAGATGGCCCCAGGAAGAAGCCAGTTCAGGCTGCAGGGCCCCGGGGGAGCGAGCAGCCTCCAGCAGGAACCTGGCCAGCCCCACCACCACCGGGCTCCTCACCTCCCTGCTCTGGGGAAGGGCTGGGGTTGGGTTGGCACAGCCCAATTGCTGAAACACCACTGCTGGGAAAGAACAAGGGGAGCACTCAGGGCTCCCACACAACCTTATCTCTCACAGCACCTTCTGTTGGGTCTTGTGCCATGGGAGTGTGCAGGTGTGGTGCCTCTGTCTTGAAATGGTGTGAGCTCCCAGTTCTGGTGCTGTGCCCTATAGGAATGGGGTGAGCTCCCAGTTCTGGTGCTGTGCCCTATAGGAATGGGGTGAGCTCCCAGTTCTGGTGCTGTGCCCTATAGGAATGGGGTGAGCTCCCAGTTCTGGTGCTGTGCCCTATAGGAATGGTGTGAGCTCCCAGTTCTGGTGCTGTGCCCTACAGGAATGGGGTGAGCTCCCAGTTCTGGTGCTGAGCCCTATAGGAATGGGGTGAGCTCCCAGTTCTGGTGCTGTGCCCTATAGGAATGGGGTGAGCTCCCAGTTCTGGTGCTGTGCCCTATAGGAATGGGGTGAGCTCCCAGTTCTGGTGCTGTGCCCTATAGGAATGGGGTGAGCTCCCAGTTCTGGTGCTGTGCCCTATAGGAATGGTGTGAGCTCCCAGTTCTGGTGCTGTGCCCTATAGGAATGGTGTGAGCTCCCAGTTCTGGTGCTGTGCCCTATAGGAATGGTGTGAGCTCCCAGTTCTGGTGCTGTGCCCTATCTCAGCACATGTTGGTGAAATGGGTGGCAGCCTAGCTAACCTGGCACGTGCAGGTGGCTCTGTAGTCTGTGTGGAGGTCACATATGAGTGCAACAGTCCTAACCAGGTTGGAGAATTAGTCAGATTGCTGTTTGTGGGCTACCCAGAACCTCAAGAACTCTCCATCCAACACCAAGCTTGCAACTATGTCTGAATTCACATCTTGGGGTCAATGACACATGCAGCCCTGTGATGGATAAACCCCTGGTGTATGCTGGCCTGAATGGTGGGATTTGGGTTCAGGATTGCTCTTCAGGGGACTGTTTTCTAACTGAGCTGGTGAAGCAAGGTGCCCTTCCTTTCTACCACTGTGTACTGTGCAAGGGAACTTTAAAGACTGACCTTGCAAGGGGACACCAAATGTCCTGTGTTGTGGTTATATCTATGGTTGCTCCTTCAATTAGAAGTAGGACCTCAGCCAGATATAGAGGTTCCAGTATAACTCCAGGTCATCTGGAGGGAAAAGTGGTAGCTGGGCTCATTTCCAAAGGAGCAAATGGACTTATCTCAGGGTTAGGAGGGGAGTTGTAGACCCTGAAATGTGCTTATGACCCATACTTCAAACCTCAGTATTTGGGAATCAGGAGGGATGTGAAGTTGTGGATGGTTACAGCTGAGCAGTGCTTCTCTCTGTGCTCAACTGAGCTTCTGTGGAAGTTTTAATGGAGCTTTAATGGAGCTTCACTGATGGATGAGATAGGAAAAATCACTAACCTGGGGAAGTGTAAAACAGCGACTGGGCCATGCCACAGAATGAATGTGGCTTGGTGGTCCTTCAGGAGGAGCTGGCTGCAGCAGAAGGTAGTTAGGAGGGGACACAGGCAGGGAAGGAGTGTCTGGAGCTGCTATGAAGTCAGCTTTCTGGGATGTGCTGGCACAAAAGTCTGCACTAAAATGAGATCTCAGAGGCTTTGCAGTGCTGCAGGCAGGTGTAAGTGCTGCCAGGGAAGGCTGTGGGGCAGACACCCCATCGGGTCTGTTGAGGTTTCTTCCCTGCCTCGCACCTTGCCCCTGGCCGGGGAAGTACCTGTTCTCCTGCAGACAGGGAAGCTGTGTCCCTCTTCCCTCTGATATGGACTTCTTGTGGGGCCTGAGGCAAGCAGCATTGCTCTTCCAAGCCAAGCTTCTCTCCTGAGGCAAACTGGAATGGGTCCAAGGGTTTGTCTGGTTTCCTTTCTAGGTTTCCTCCCCTGTTTAGTGGGATTAATAACACCTAAGGGTGTCGGAGTTAATTACTCATGAGGTTTCAAGTGCTCTGAAAAAAAACCCCTGTGCAATCTATTTGAATTTACAAGAGGCTGCTGCCTCCTGTCTCCCAGAGTGACTGATGCCAAAGGACTGAGGTCCCTTGAATGACTTTGCTTTTTGAAGGACACATGCTGAGACCCTCAAAAGATCCTAAGAGCTGTCTGCTGTGCCTGCTGATGCCATCAGGAACTGACAGGGCACAGGAGGGAATCACTATGCTCTTAGGAGCAGTTTGATTTAGGAGCTGGTCAAAGAGGAAGGATGAGGGCTCCTCCACAAAACCTCTTACTCAAAAGAGCAATCTAACCTTCAGATGGAAACATGAGGACAAGTGGACAAGCTGCTGTTTTATATGTGGCCGTTGGTTGTCAGTGGTAACACCCCAGGACAGAGGTCAGGTCTTTCAGGTGAGAAATGCAGCTTTTATCCTATGAAATCATCCATGTGCTTGAACTGGTGCAACTGAACTCACTTAATTTGGGATATTTTATTCAGATTTTAGCCACAGGACAAATATCTCTCTTTTGGTTTTGACAGAACCAGTGTGAGCTGAGATAACACCTGCTAGGAAAGGAGGCCCTGGGTAGTCAAAGATAAATCCAGTTAAGCATGGCTCAGAAATGGATTGACAAGCCTGAGGTGCCTTGTATCTCTACCCAGGAGCTTTTCCCCTGAAAAGCATAATCTTGCCTTTGCCCATCCCCCAAATATCACACAATCATTAAGTTTGGAAAAGACCTCCAAGATCATCAAGTCCAACTGTCGACCCAACACCACCATGCCCACTAAACTATGTCTTGAAGTGCCATGTCTATGCTTTTTTTTAACACCTCCAGGGATGGTGAGTCCATTGATTCCCTGGACAGCCTGTTCCAATGCTTGACCACTCTTTTAGGAAATAAATTTTTCCTCATATCCAATCTAGACCTCCCCTGGTGCAACTTGAGGCCATTTCCTCTTGTCCTATCACTAGTTACTTAAGAGACCAACACCCACCTCTCTACACCCTCCTTTCAGGTAGTTGTAGAGAGTGAGGAGGTCTCACCTCAGCCTCCTTTTATCCAGATTAAACAATTCCTGTTCCCTTAGCTGCTACTTACAAGACATGTGCTCCAGACCCTTCCCCAGCTCTGTTGCCCTTCTCTGGACACACTCCAGCACCTCCATGTCCTCCTTGTAGCAAGGGGCCCAAAACTGAACACAGGACTTGAGATGCAGCCTCACCAGTGCTGAGTACAGGGGCATGATCACAGCCCTAGTCCTGCTGGCCACTCTATTGCTGATACAGGCCAACTCAGAACCTTTATTTTCCTCCCAGCACACTTTCTAGAGAGCATAGTGAAAAATAGCTGCTCACTGAAGAAACGTCCTGTGTGACAGATAACCTGACCCCTGCTATTGAGCTGTTTTGAGCTGGGGATTCAGTGAAGCTCCAGCACTTTGGATTTTGCTGCTTTTTTTTTTTGGTCAGGGAGGTTTAGTTCCAGCTGAACCAGAGCAAGTACCTGCTGAGTCAATCTGTCTTGCCCCTGCTGTGTTTGATGGGAAGTGAAATGCACTGCCTGACACCTGCTGAAGATCTCAGCCAGGATTATTTTTTTTTTTTCCATGTGTGGGAGGAGGAATTTCTGGAAGGTGAAATGCAGAAGAGAGCAGGAACAGTTCCTGAGTGTTTGGAGTCAAGCTGAACCTGTTCTGGGTGCTTGAATATTTGCTCAGACCACTAGTTTTATGGGATTAGGCAAGTGAATCTACCAACACATGACTGTGAGGATTTTACTCCCAGACGTCGTTAGTCTGGTTGCTGCTGAGTTTATGAGGTGGCAGCAGTGGTAGGTTTGGATCCCTTGTGATCCAGGTGCTATGGGGGATGTGTGCTATGAGTTCACCCAGCTAATTGCATGGTGTACCTTGAGGCTTTTAGTCTCTTGAATTTTAGGCCTTTTAGCAATGCCAGGGAATTGAGGAGTGTTTTGTGGTGTGCATGGTGGATGCAGGAGTGGGAAGTGGGTATCCAGTGGGCCCTTTGGGATGGAGAACAGTGTAGATGGCTGTACCTGGAGGTAATTGGAGTTTTGTTGCCTCAAATGGCTCCTTTTGGCTGTATATTCTATGCCATTCCCTCTCTATAGTACCAACATGATGGCAGCTGTGTCTGGTGTCCAAGTCTCTACTGCCATATTCATGGGAGTCCTTGGAAATAGCACTGTGAGGTGGGGAGGAATCTCTTGGGAGGATGGAAAAAAACCAAAATGACCTCTAAATGCTGACAAGGCTGCAGCAAAGAACCCTGCTGCATGGCTGTGCATGGTGTTGGACTTTCTAGTTCAGCTCACTGGGGTGGGGAGGTCTGGAGCAGGAGAGGAACAGGCTGTGCTGGCCCTGTGTGGCTGTGCCATGCCTGGGCTGGAAGAAGGAATGCTTATCTCTGCCAACAGTGCTGCCAGTGCCATGGTTTCCTAAGCAGAGCTGTTTCCAGGCAGGGTAGCATTGACTTTGCTACTTCTGGAGGAGCTTGGGAAGGAATCTGGTCCCTTTCCATCCCCTGCTTGACTAGGAGGAGGTTTGCCTAGGTGGGATCCCAACTGATGGGTCCCACCTATCTCTTTGCAGATTGTTTGGGATGGGATGCAACCTCCATGTAATGCCACATATCCCTGTGCTGCCAAACTGCAGCCTGGGGTCAAGGTAGGCGAGGAGTGGGTCTTGCTTGCCCCTTCTCTCCTGAAATGGGTGTAGAAGGCTGGTCCATGAGCTGGTTGTAAATCAGTACGCGTGAGGAAGGCAATTTTCTACAAGTGAAACCTGCCCCAACCAAACCCTTGGGAGGCAGGGGGGAAGGGAGGAGAACTGCAAGTGTCAAGGTGAGACGGAAGAGCAAGAGAACGAGATTTAATTTCCTTCCCAATAATTTTCTCAAGCTGTATAAACTTTCCTTATTTAAAATAAATACTCCCTGAAAACACATTCTGTGTCAGTGGCCCTGTGAAAACACCCCCAGTCACAACCTGTGCCTGTCCTTTGCTTGCAGCCTCAGCCAAAAACCAGCAGTTTTACATTTTGCTCTATTAACTTGAGCTGTAAATTTCCTTGTGCAAAGTCTCCCAGGCTGTGGAATGAATTTAAGTAAACAGGGTGTACAATAATAGACTTGTGTTAGGGCAGGTTTTTCAAGTGGCCTCTAACTCTTGGAGTAAGTTCTTCTAAATCTCTCCCTGTTACAGTGGAGAGTGTGAGCTTGTCCAGGAGGTGGTGGAAGTCATAAGAAAGACCTGGTTGGTAATTATCTCTGGGATCCTATCTGTGCTCCAGAGAAGAGCATCCAGTGTTTGATAAGCAAAGAATTCAGGGTAGACAATCTCTCAGCTGGCATTTAATTGGTTTTTGGTTCAAGACCTCCATAGTTATTTTTTCTCAGTGTGAGATGCTTATGAGGACTCTGAGGTTATTTTATTTTCTCCTTGTCCTACAACATGCTGAATGCAGACTCTAAAATCAAATTTCAGAAGAGGTTTCAAACTTAACCCCTAAAGAAGGCACCCAAAATTGTTTGCTATGGAGACTATAGGACTAATTCCTTCTCTGAATTATTTTTTTTGGGGGGGGGAAGACAGGAGGAGTTTCTCCTTTGTGATGGAAAAAAATATATTCTGTTGCAGTTTTGTGGGCATAATTTCTCTGAGACTCCTGAAATTCCTCCTGGTTGGTGTACAGAGGTGCTGTGAAGACAGGAGGAGTTTCTCCTATGTGATGGAAAAAAATATATTCTGTTGTAGTTTTGTGGGCATAATTTCTGAGACTCCTGTAATTCCTCCTGGTTGGTGTACAGAGGTGCTGTATTGGTTTCTGCCTCATATTGCCAAAGAATCCGAAAGGGTTCTGGGGATGTTATGAGGTGTTCATGTTTCCTGCTGGGCCCGGAAAGCATCTCTACTGCAAATGCCACCTACTTATCTCAGATCATTGTCCAACCTTCAGCTACAAGCAGGCTCAAGATGAACATGATCTTGAAGGTTGTGAGTGAAGAAAGACTGATCCCACTTTGCAAGCTAGGTAGTTTTCCTATTTGATGCTTCTGCAGTAGATTATTGCTATTTTTCCCATGAACTTGCAGTTAAAATGCACATCTGGTCAGTGTCTTTGAGTTGTCTTGTAAAGGTACTTGATCATTAGATAAAGAGGAAAGGAACTTCTGGCTTATAGACAGCCCTTTCCTGAAAAAAAAAAAGAAGGTTGTAAGCAATAACTTGGCATAAAAGTCCACAAATAGAGGTTTCTTTAGACTCCCCTGGGTTTGGCTCTGTTGTCTGGTTATCTAACCTTTCACCACCTGCCTCTTGTAAAACTGTGGGCAAAGTGGTTCTGACTTCTGCTAAGCTGTGGGGGGAAAAAAAAGCAAGAAAATATCTTTAAAGCCCTTATCCAGAACTCAGTAAAACCAATGGAAAAGCACTATGAGTTTGGGGGATATTGAATCACTTCCAAAGTGTGGAGAGCACTGGAGAAAAGTTGAGCCCACCTTGTGTTAGATCTAGAAGCCAAGGGAAATTCTCTGCTCCTGGGAGTGGAAAAAGTCTTGGCAAAGTCTGGGTCTTAATGATGGAGCAAGTGATTGACCCAAAATGGTAGAAGTTGGGATTTAGGGGATGGAAGGAGGATAAAGACTTGTGTATTGGGGTACTTGAGTAGCTCATGAACCGGGCATTTCCTCTTGGCCTTTTGATATATCCTCTATTAGATTAAAGGAGAGCAACTGATGCTTCATGACTCTTGCTGCTGGTTTGGCCTCTGCTGTAATATATTTATTGCCGCTCTTTGGAAAAAAAAAAAAGTATTTACACCCAAAACTCCCACTTTCCTCCCAATAGGAGAGTGATACTGAAACAAGGCTTAACCCAGGTGGTTTTGTAGCAGCTTAGCCCCAAAAGATATTGAGGGAGGTTCTCGTGGGACTGAGTGGTCCTGGACCTGCAGTGTAACTGGCAGCAGAAGAACAAATTTACCCAGCTGAATGCAAAGTCTTTTAGGTAAAACAAAGTGTTTGCTTTGGCATTCAGGAGCATGGAGATGCCGCAGATGGAGAATTGCCAGTTGGCTGATCACCAGCCACTGATTCATAATGTAAAAGTGTAGTGTGAGCCCCTGGTTTTTTTTTTCCCCCCTTCTTGACAAACTTTACAACTGGCTTTTTTTAAGAGGAGGAGGGAATTCTCATGGTTTTAAGCAAATCACAACTGACTCAGCCTAAGCCCAAGGGTAGAATGGCGAAGGCTTGATGGATTAAGTGTCCTGGAACAACTGGCTACACAGCTCTTTCTTGTTTTCTGTCTGCGAGGATTGTCCTTTTGATCAGATTCTTTTTCCTACTGCTTTCTGGGTTGTAAATCCAGATTAGTCATGGCAGGGTGGCAAACAATTGATAGAGTAGGAGGTTAAGCCCTGGGACTGAGAGCTGTAGCCTCTGGGGAGTGAATACAACCTGGTGGCCAAGTGGAGAAGTGAGGACATCTTGAGGCCACCTGCCCATGAATTTGCTGTTTGGAAGGGTTGAGAGGCTGAGACTCCTACAACAATCCATATTTCTGTCACCTGTTCAGAGATGTGTCTCTAGCTGTCCCTATTAGTTATGACCTGCTTGACTGGCTGACTTCCAAGGTCCTGAGTCTTGCTGTAAGACCTAGACTTGTGTCCTGTAGCCAGGGGAGGAAGCTGTAGTTTGGCCATTTCACATCTCTCGTGTATATCTGACCTTCATTGCTTCCTGCCTGTGCTGACTAGGTCGTCATCACCCTCAGGATCCACTGATTAACTGGTCCTTGAGGACATTAGTCAATTGCTGCTCAGCTCCTCTTGGATACTGATGATCCCTTCTGCAAGCTGACTTCCTTGCTTCTCTGGTCATACAAAGGTCCAGGAAACAGGAGTGTTTTTATAGGCCTCTGAAACTGGAAGAAAACACTGCTGAGTGACTTGTCAGGTCTTTAGTGACCATGAGGAAGTGGGTTGACAACCCCAAGATGAGAAGGCAAAGGTTTAAAATGTGAGGGACTAAGTACCCCAATTCCCAGTCAGCTGTGTTGAGGGATGAGCAGTGGTATGCACAGGAATGTCACAACTCTGCTTGTCCTGGATTGAAAACCCTTACCAGCTCCCATACTTGCATGTCAGACTGACAGGCTTGTTTTGAAGGCCAGTTAGGGTTCTACCTCCCCAAACAGCTCCTGCTGTGACTTCAAATGCAACCACTACAACAAAATGATCCGTGTCCAAAGGTGATGTCTTTGCAAAGGATGAGATGACCACACACATGTGGTTGCCCCTTGCATGTCTGAGTCTGTTAATGTTATTTTAAGTCTTAAAATGTTATTTTAAGGCAATACTTTAAAGCAGCAAACTTACAACATAATCTGGGTAGGGATCTGAACCTGTGTAACTCACTGCTGGAGCTTGCAAGTGATGCTGTGTGAATTTTGCAGGTTTATTTGCAATGAACTGATTTGCCTGATTAAGGTGTCTCATGAACACAGCTGCTACTTGATGCATGGCTTTTGACATCAAGAGTGTTATACCAGGGGTGAAACTGGCCTTCCCTATATTGTTGCCAGTTGCAAGAATTTATCATCCACCTGTGCTCTGATTTACGTGTGTGTGTAACTCCCAAGTAACTCCATTAACATCAATAAAGCTGCTTGAAGAGATCTCTATCTGAATTGCGTGCTGAAGACTTCTCATGTTGCTGCTAGCTATGCAGGTGCAGGGATGTGGTTGGGTTCAGCTGGGAAACATGATGCCATCCAAGTGTGTGTCTAGCATGCAAACAAGAAGAAAATGCTGAGCTGAAACCACAGTGCTCATTTAAAGAGCTGCTATCCAGCTTGCAGGAGAAGATTTCTCTTTGCTGTCTTAAAATATTTGAACGGGTGGGAAATTCTGAAGAGTTTCACTGGTCACTTGGCAGGGAAGAAAATGTTCTGCTCCTTTGTGGTGGAACAGATAATGGACAGAGGAAGATGGGTTGGTCCCAGATCAGTTTTGGTGGGAATGTTGGGGAGAAAAATGAGATGGGCTTCTATTCCTCATTTACCTCCTCCACCTTTGCTGTACCTATACCTTAAACAACTGGATGCAAGGACAAAGAAGAGTAGCTTGATTTTTAGCAAGTGTTTATTTTGTAGGCTTTTTTTTTTTTTTTTGCACAAATTGTGGAAACTAGAAACACAGGGAGCAATATTAAGGACATGGGGTGGAGCAGTGTTACCTTGCACTGTTGTGAGTATTTTGAAGAATAGAGGAGTTAGATGTCCTGTTGTGGCAGCAGCAGAAATGAAAAGGCACCTGGAAAAAGTTGTCACAGGGGAATGAGATAGAGCTTATCCAAGGGCTAAGCTTCTCTGAGCTGGTGGCTATCAACCCAAAGCATTTAGGGCTGTTAGCTCTTCTGAAGCACTGGTGATGTTACCAAAGACTCTTGTAGATAACTTATCTATACAAATTCTGAATCTCACTAACATCTTTGTGATAGTGAGCTCCTGGTAGGGAGATTTGGGGATTTTTTGGGCTGCTTGGCAATTTCATGGATTGAGGTGCAAACCAATCAATTGGGATTGGTTTTGGGAACGTGGAAGGCAGCTTTATTGGCTTTGGTGGAATTTCTCCTGATTAGCAGGAACAGAAGGATTGGAAATACAGCATTCAAGGTGGTTCATTTTTTGAAACATGTGTTCATGTTTTGGGGACTCCATCACTTAGCTAACATTTGATATGTGCAGGGGAGAAGGAAAGAGGATCATTGGGAAGTTTGTTCTGGGTTGTTTTTTCAGGAGACTAGTTGGGTTTTTGGATTGAAAGGTGTCATCTCATTTAAGGAAAAGATTTGTAGCACCCTACTGTTTTCCATTGCTGGCCAGGTGGAAAGGTGATTGCTGTGTGCTCTCAGCTGGTGACAGTCTGGGGAGGAGGAGGATGATGGGGATAACCAGGTTTAGCATCTGGGGAGGATTGGGCATCTCTGTTGCTGTGAGGCTGTAGATACTCAATTGTCTCTGCTGTGTCTGTGCATAGCCACTGTGTCCTACAGGTCTCCTCTTTGGCCAACTTCTCATAATATTCAGACATCTGAAAATGGTCAATAGTGGGGTGGATAACCTGGGTCCATTTTTCTTACCACTGTTTTGTCTTGATGGTAACGTGTCTCTCTGAGCTGGAAGCATAAAAAGATAAAATATAAAGCCCAGCACCTTAACCCCTAAACCAAACCATGGTCCTCCTCATACCCTTCATCCCATAGAAGGCTGTAATACTGTCTGTGGCATGAGCAAAACGTGTGCTTTTAGGTTGTAACCTTCAGAGTTGTTGGTTCTTTCATGTGAAGAAGTGTTGGAAAATGTCAGTTTGGATCTGATACTCATCTTCCTTCCAGGGCCCCCAAAGCAACTAGAGCAGTAGTTGCAGTTCAGGTGTCTCATGTGCCTATTTTTCATGAACAGGTTTCCCACCTGGTCTGTGTCTCCCATGATAGACCATAGCTGTAGGTCTCCATTGGGTATTCTGGCAGTTTTTCCCACAGGCTAATGCAAACTACCACAGGAGATGGGAAGTGGGCAGGAGTCTGTTGTGCAGATGGAAACAGAAGCCTGACTAGAAGCTTGTCTGCATCTAAATTTGGAAGGTTTTTTTGATAATAATGCTTTTTGTCTTGATTTTTTTTTCATTTGGGGAGAATGTGTTTTAGAGAGCTTTCCTTGGGGATAGAGGGTGGAGTGGCTCTTGTAGAAAAGGCCACCTGTAAGATGTTGTGAAGAAGGGGACCATTAAAATGAAGAATTCCTTTCTAGCCTTAGTACTCTGGTAGGTGTACGCAGGCTTTCTAAAAATAGCCATCTTAGGCTGACTGAAAATAGGATGCCCCAGGCGTTTGACTCTGTGCAGCTCCCCTCCTTCTTTCCCTGCTTTTGAAGTTGAATGCTTATGGATGTTTTTCAGCTTATCGTAAACCCATCACAACTGGCAATATTCCACTGTTCTAGGGTTGAGGGTTTTCTTTCTCAGCCTCCACCCATGCATGTTCCTCTCAGGAAAAAGATCACGTGAAATCCTCTGCCTGCCTTAGAAGATTGTCACTTCTCCATACCTTAAAGATCATGTTTAGCATTTATTTCACTGAGAAAATTTCCCACCTTCTCAAGGACCTCAGACACTGGCTATGCCCTTGATCTTGGCAGCTTCTTCCCTGTGACAGTCTAGTTCTTGTGGCCTTTGGTCTCTCTTCTGAATCCTTAAGCTTGTCCTAAGAGGCTGGATTGGCTTGTGAAGAGGAGGGTATTTCTAGGAGTCCTTCTGTTTTAAGTGTTTCTCTCCCAGAGATCACAGGGAGTTGAAAACTTGTTGTTGATGCCTGCTGAGATTTAAGGAATTGATGCACCATCAGGAGTAACAGCAGCTGAAGGTGTCCCATACTGACTTTGCTGTCTGTGGGGCACCTTAGAGGACAGATCTGGTTGGGGAATGACCTGATAGAAGGAAAAGACATTTAGAAAATGTGGTTTGGTCCGTAGCATGGACCTACAAGTGTGAGGCTGGTGCAGAAGTTGCAAGGTACTATGAGGTAGGCAATGATCCAGCTGGTGTTGCCACCAAGAAAATGTAGGCAGAATAATTTAGTGACTTCAACAGCTCTGTGCTGAAATGTCTGGGTTGGATGTGCATGTGAGCACTGAAAGACTCAAACCACAGACAGCTGGAGGCTGGGAAAACACAGTGGGAAAGATGTGGGCTCCATTATACCTGCCAGGTGTGGGCTATGGTCCTAGCTGGAGTCAAGATGCTTTTCTGACCTTGGGTCTGACTGCTGCAGCTGGGCTTAAGAGGGCTGGTTTATAAGTTCTATTTCAAAGAGTTGAAGGAACTGGTTTCTGGACAGGTGTGTGATTCCAAGCAGTTTATGGCTTGGAGGTGTGCAGCCTCCTGGCTTGTCCTGTGTGTGGCTCCATGGGTGGAAGTTGTGTGCAGAAGCTGAGACATGTGGATTGACCACAGCTGGAATGATTTGTTGAAAGTGGTTATGCTTTCTACTGCTTATCCACAAATCACTAACGGATGTTCAAGGTCTTGGTCAGTGAGTTTGAGTCAACCCTTGTTTGTGTGATAAGCAGAGAAAAGCACCCCAGGGTGGGCAGCATGATCATGGTGTTGTGCCTTCTGAAGCAAAATTTGCTGAACAGGCCATGTGGAGGCTTCTCCAGGCTTCTCCACCAAGCAGTTTGTACCCCAGAACAGATTAACTCTGTCATAGCTGCTGGGTAAGAGGTCCCTTCCCTGGAGAGGGGAATGGGATTTCCCTATAACTGACACCTTGATCCAAGCATGCAGGTTTGAGGTTGCCAACCCCTGCATGCAAAGCTGTATGAGGGATCTTCTCTGAATCCCCACCACACTTTCTAGTGTGTTTCTATCATGGGAGCCTTTGAGGAGGAGGAGAGATGGGCAAGAGAGGAGTGGAGATGTGTGCATGGTGGTTTGTGTGCTTGCTTATGGGTGAAAGGTGTGTTGTCTCCTCCTTGAATCCAGTCAAATGCTTTAGATTTGAGAGCTGGGTTAATCCAAATATGTTTGGCTTTATCAACTTTTTTTTTTTTAAAAGGAAAAGCAGTGGAGCAAGAAAGCTATTTATTTTAGAAACAAATCTGTAAGGTTCCTTCAAAAGTCTTCCAGAGAAAGGAATAGAGTAGAATATGTAGAGGAAGTGTTAAGGCAGAGTTACTGTGCTGGGTATGACCTTTTGGAGGGACAGTGTTTCAGTTGGGTATCTCACAGAGCAAGAAACATTCCTGTAGTGTCACAACAAAGCAGCCCTGCTACATCCTACAGATACATGTGAGAAAAGCTCAGCAACAGGGTATGTGCAGGTGGAGACGGACCCAAACCCAGCTGAATTTCAATGCTTTGCGATTATCCATGTTGCTTCAGATGTGTGTCCGTGGATTGCAACTGGCTTGGATAGCTGTGCCAGACCCATTTCTGTGTCCATGTGCCCTGTGTAGTTGTAGACATGAGTGATATCTGTGGTGTGAGACTTCTTTACTGTTCAGGGGAGTGGTGATGATGGGCTTTCCAGGGGTGTCATCAATGTTAGTTCTTAATGAGACAGTATCATTCACACATGTGCTTGGAAACAGTTTGTCTTTCTAAGAGCATTGCTCCCTAGGTCAGGCTCCCAGATAACATCAGTGTCTATCGTGAAGGGAAGAATGTATTTTGGTGGATGGTGCGTTGCAAACAAGACAGATAAATAACAGCAATCAGTGTAGACAGAGGTAATTAAAGTGACAGCCCCACTGACAAATAGCTGTGTAAAAGGAGAGGGAGATTTACTAATGAAATGAGTATAAATGGATATATGGACATGTGAGTTGGGGGAAAAATGACAGAAATATGAATTTGGCATGTTCCCAAAAGGGCTGCAGTGCATGTTGTACGATGCTTGTTAGTCAAACAAGGCTTTGCATCCTAAATCATGAGATTATTACAGATTGCAAAGACTTTTTTTTTTTCCTCCTGTGGCTAGATGCAGGATTGATCCATAAGTGGGGTAAATGCAAATTCCTGCCTCTCCAAGAAGAAAAAGGCAAAACCAGTCAGCTAATCCCAGTCACTGTGCTAGTGACTATAGGTCAAAGAGCAAAGTACCTTCAAGGCAAGGAGATATGCAAGTAATTTGAGGAAAAATGTAGGAAATGCATCTCCTGTGCTTTTGGCCTGTACTAAGTCATGGTGGGAGGGGAGTTTGGGAGTGTTAGAAGGGGGCTGAAGGCAAAGTGAGAAGAGACAGGGCTAGGATGTCCTAGTTATGGCTAGGGTGTCCTAATGGCCAAGTTATGCTTCCTGCAAATGATGTTGAAGTAGAAGGATAGTTCTAAAGGTGGTGTAAGCACCTATTTAAGGCTGAGAATCTAATATGTATTGGCATCTCCAGGCCCCAGGTAAGGGAAGCTCAAGCTGTTTTGCTTCTGGGATTGGTGTGAGAATGACTTAAGCTCACTCTTAGACAAATACAAGTTTCAGATCTTTGCTTATAAGCAGCTTGGCTGATAGTTAGCTTGCCTGTTTTGGGGTTTTTTTTCTATATCCTGAGAAATATCTGAGTTTTTTTGGCAATATTGGTCACCTTTGGAGCAGAATCTGAGTGCCCAGCTTGTGATCATGGTAATCATCAACAAAATATTTGCCAAGGGTAAATATCAATCTTGAAGAGTCTGTATGTTTATCTTGTAGAAGCCATTGGATGCTAGATAAAGAGTTATCCCTACCTTTGCAGCCTCTTAATGCTCTATATATATGGCCAGATGATTGTACCTAGAACAGGTTTTTGGGGGGAAAAAAAAACAAGGAAAAGAAAAAATCAGAGTTGTGCTGCTTTATAAATGGAGCTTGGAGGTTTCTATGACTTGATGGAACAGGCACGGTGCTGTCTGCTAGGCAATACTTAAACTTCATGTGCTCAGGGTGGGGAAAAAAAGAATTCTTTAATATTAAAATTAAGTGATGCTTCTTTTCCAGAAATAGTGTATGGTGCATGTTTGGAGGGTATACATTAGTCTTCATTAAATTAGTGTCCTGGAAATTGGGGTGAACAGAGGTGCAGAGGGGAGTGGGTGGAGATGGGGCAGCGTGTAACTCTGGCTTGGTAGCACATGTACCCTGCTCCTTTGTGCAGCTCAGAGAACATTCAAAAGTGGTGCCTGTTGGGACTTGAACTTGAGTTTTATGAAGGGGTAAGATGGTGAAGGCAGGAGAAATAGGCAAGGTAACTTCCCTGGAGGCGCCATTTCTGCTTAGAGGTTTCTTTGTTTTAGTGTGCTCTTCCCGCCTCAAGATTAATTAATTAGCAGTGGCGAGGAAGCTTTTGAAGGCTGTGTAATGCCACAAGCCACATGTCACTTTGTCCTGCAGGAAAGGCAGATAAAACAAATAGCATGTCAAATTGCTCTGAAGATGGAGACCTGCCTCCCAGCCTGTGTGGTTGTTTGCATTTCCAGAGAGGGAAATAGCAGGTGTAAAGCATCCTCCCCTTGATGTAGAGCTTGCAAATAATTGCTCCTTTGTGGAGCTGGGCTGTGTTGTGTAGTGTAGGCAACCTTGTTCTGTGTCCATAGTGCTAGGAGCCCCTTCCCAGCTCTGGTCAGGATGATGTCCCAGCTACCCCCTGCTCTTGCCTGGTGTGTGAGCAGTGAGTACTAACCACTAGTACTTGCAAAGAGAGAAGAATGATGCAAGGGAGTGTCTCGCACCTTCCTCTGAAGTTTTTGATTGCTTTGATTATGTGCTTCTTGCACTGAGAAGAAATTGGGTATGGTGATTTCCTTGGGTCAGGAGCTCCTCTGGCTTCTACTTGGATAAGGAGCTCTTCTGGCTTGTACTGGTGACAGGACAATGGGGCAAATGGAAAAAAACTGGAACACTGGAAGTTCCAGACAAACTGAAAGAGAAACTTCTTTCCTGTGAGGGTGCCAGAGCCCTGGGACAGGCTGCCCAGAGAGGGTGTGGAGTCTCCATCTCTGGAGATGTTCAAACCCACCTGGACACTTTCCTGTGCAACCTGGTACCTGCTTTGGCAAGGGGGGTTGGACTGGATGATCTCCTGAGGTCCCTTCCAACCCCCATCAGTCTGTGATTCTGGCTTCTACTTGGGTTGTGAGCTTCTCTGGTTTCTACTCAGTCACTGCTCTGCAGGGTGCAGTCCCTCCTTTTGGGTGTCTCTGAGGGTTGCATCCCTCACCTGAGGTATTGTACAAACTGACAAAAGCTTACAAACATTTGTGTTCACCAGTGTAAGGGTTTTTTCCCCCTCCAATAGTTTTGCTCTATTGATTCTCATCTGGACCAAGATCTAGAAGTCCAATATTCCAGACAGGCTAGGCTGAAGGGACAACATAAGGTCACGGTTCATGGTTTCTGAAGGACTTTCCAATATAGCTTTTAGACCAAAGAGCAGACAAAGCTCAGTTCTGGATGCCTGAAAAACACTCCCCCCATGTGCTATCTATTTATTGTGATTTTACTTGCTTAAGATAGTACGAGATTTTCTTGTTTTGTGGTTCAAACATGGAAGCAAGTGGATGGTATTGCTTGTTAATCCCTAGAATGTGTGACATTATTTGTCTTCACATGGCAGGTGGAAACTAAAGCTGTGATAGGATTTTTTAGCCCATAGCTTGAATTTCCAGCATTGAAATATTGTCTGGAACAAACAAAAACTCACGTATCCTATAGTGGTTGGATCTCCTCTGGGTCATGCTGTATTATTTTGTGATAGCACCATAGGATTTGCTTCCTTCCTCTTGGTGCCTTTTCCAAATTCTTGTTAATGCTGGGGCACAGAGTAAAATATGTGATTGGATGTATGTATGTGTCACAAGTAATGCAAGGTTTAATAACTAAGTATGGAATTTAAGAGTAAAACTCATGTAAGGTGCAATCATGGAATGGTCTGGGTTGGAAGGGACCTTAAAGAACATCTAGTTCCAACCCCACTAAACCAGGTTGCTCAAAACCTCATCCAATGCAATGCAATAAACCACTGCAGTTACCAGACTGGGGTGCACATGCTTCTTTCTGGACTTAGCTGAAGTCTGCCTGCTTGAGTTGGCACAGATTGCTTTATTCCAGAGTGGTGGTAGCAGCAGTGAACCTGTGGTTCTCATTCAAGCTGACCATAAAGCAAATGTTAAGAAATCCAGGATACAAATCTTATCTTCAGTGGCTCACTATACCCCTGAGGTGGATCTGATGCAAACAGTCTTGTCCTGGTTTCTTGGTCTTATATCTTTCTCATGCTGTTGAGTGGAAGCTTTTGTGCCAGGCATAGTAAAAGCATGACCTATACCTCAAATCCTGGTGCTTTCACGTCAGAGCACAGTCAATGTTTGCAGAGGTTTGATGCCCAAATAAATTAATGCTGGATATTAAACTCCTATCAGCTGTGCTTTGCAGTGAGAATTAAGTTGTTTACTCCTCTTTCCTCTTACACAAGCTTATTTAGGTGTAACATGTTCCTGTAAAAAGAAGGATTTTCTCTTGGTGTAAGACTTTTCTGTAGAGATCAAATTATGTGGTATAGAGCATTTCACCTCTATATTACATATATATACAATATATACATATACAGAGAGTATATATACAATACTCTCTGATGCTTTAGAATATTTTTAAGTCACTCTGTTAGCTGAATTAGGGGTATTTCATGGTAGCATAATTCTCCATTTTGGGGCAAGTTCCTTTCTCTAGAGAGCTCACAACTCTGGTTTATGGTGCAGAACTTGCCTGTTGTGGCAGACTCTTGTCCCTAAGAGGCATTGCAGGGCCATAAATTAGAAATCCTCCTCTCTTCATTGGTTTTCCCATTATGTGGAAAGAGCTAAGGGCTGAGATGCAGAGCTGGTGGGAAATGTGGCTGAGGGTGGTGAAGAGGCTGTGGGTTGCTGTCTATAGTTGAGCTCCTGTGCTCTGTGTAATTGGTAAATGTGGGGTGAAATGGGTTGTCATGATGTCATGTCATTCCTGCCAAAATACCCTTGACCTGTCTGAGGCATTGCTAACAGGCTGCTGGCTTTGTGGCATGAGCTTGGTTTGAGTCCTCAGTGGCACAGCCACATCAACCCGTTGTCTGCAGGAACTGGGAGGCTTCAACAGTGCTACTGTAACATCAAGTTCAGAGAAGAAAAAGGGATCAGGAGTGCAAATGACTGAGCAAGTCAGCAGCAAATTTAGCATCTTGTTGCATTTTCCTCAGAGCTAAAGCAATTAACTCAGATGTGGAGTCTTGGAGGAGCTCAAACTCTCTTTAAGGCTCTTAAGGCATATTGAAGCCTTTTTGCAAAACCAGGGCTGAAGTGACATCCCAGCCTTTCTCCAGGCTAGTGTCAAATCTTGCATGCCTGGACTGTGTTTCTTCTTGAAGGAAGTACCTTCTCAGAGTGCTGAGTTAAAATTTCATAGCAGTGTTGGCACTGGAGCTCACCTGGAAGGTGTGGTTATGTTCCCCATCAGTGCCAGCTTGTTACTGGTTTATTTTCTGAAATAGTGATGGATAACTGTTGTGGAATTGACAAGGCTTAACAAAATTCAGTAGTTATTCTTATATCAGAGCCCCACTTATGAACCTCTCTTAAGGGCTGGTTTCATTTCAAAATGCAGAAAACAACACTTAGAGTGCTGCATTGGCTTTGAAATGCCTTCTGTGTTGGGCAGCGTGCAGTGGTGTGAGATGACAGGCTGAAAGAGTTGGGGTTGTTCAGCCTGGAGAAAAGAAGGCGCCGGGGAGACCTTATAGTGGCCTCCCAGTACCTGAAGGGGCTCCAGGAAGGCTGGGGAGGGACTTTTCATAAGGGCAGTTAATGATAGAACAAGGGGAAATGAGTTTAAGCTGAAAGAGGGGAGGTTTAGGTGAGATATTAGGAAGAAGTTCTTCACTGTGAGGGTGGTGAGACACTGGAACAGGTTGCCCAGAGAAGCTGTGGCTGCTCCTCCCTGGAGGTGTCCAAGGCCAGGTTGGATGAGGCTTTGAGCAACCTGGTCTAGTGGAAGGTGTCCCTGCTGATGGCAGTGGGGTTGGGACTGGATGAGCTTGAAGGTCCCTTCCAACCCTAACCTTTCTATGATTCTATGATGTGGCTTTGTAGTGCTCCCTGCTGCTTCTGTGTGCTCCAGGGGAAGGAAAGAAGCTCAGCTGGTCATGTTCCACTCATCTCCAGCTGATGAAATATCCTCTTCTAGGTGATAAAGAAACTTATTGTTATGACTTGAGGCCTCACTCTTTGCCAAGTATATCATGTCCATTTACCTTCCATAAAATGCTTTAGAGTTTAATCTCTTGGTTCATCTCCATAACGCTCATGACTCTTTGCAAAACAACACGTAGTTACAGATTCAGAAGCAGATGATGGAACACAGGAGTGCTCTGCACTGAAGTGACTTCTAGATGCATGTGCCTTTAGTTCTGGGGTTTATTGCTCCTATTTTGCAAATAAGTAATTAAACATAAAGTAAAAGCTTTGCACACAGGTAATACTCACCTGGAAACTCTTCTGGACTACAAGCTCATTTATGTGGTGCTCTTGGTTCTTTTGATATTTGCTGGTATTAAAATCTACCTGGCAAGCACACAAGAATTGACAGAGCAATCTTTAAGAAAATATGGACCCAGGTGATATCTTCAGCCTGCTTAGTTATGTACTGGGGCAAAATGCAAAGGAGAAGTATCTGTGCCATGACAGAACTGGTTGTACTGTTACTGCTTTGAAGATATCTACAAGATCTAGGTAGGGAGCTGGGATAGGATCCATTGTCTAGGAACTCCAGCACAGCTTGAAGAGCTCAGCAGATGGTATGGCTTAGGACAAGATGCTGAAAGTGAAGATTCCTACAGCATTAGGGGAGTTTCAGCTTTGAACCACATGGCCATTGAGAAGCTTAGAACATTGAACTTCTACCCTGCTGTCTAGAAACCACATTTGAGGTGGCAGCAGTGCTGAATTTCAGTAAGTGTGTCACCTTATGCTAGGTAGTGGTGTTCATGGGAGGAGATAAAGCTCCTTCAGCTGTCTCACCTCTGTTGGTGGGAAGCAATGGTCCCCACTTTGCCTTGGTTTCCTCATATGTGGAGCACTTGCAGCTCATTTAGAATAATCAGGAGGTATAATTAATGTTTATGAAACTCTTGAGGATTGTGTAAAACAAATCATAAAAAAAAAGGAGCTGTGCCAGAGTTCTGACAATATTTACACAACATGTGAAGGCTGCCTGTGTTGGACTTTATCATAAGGAAATATATGTGGGTGCCAGAACTTAAGTAACTGTGAAATGCATCCTCCTGGCTCAGCAGTGCCATCCACAAATCCTGTGGGAACTCTCAGTCCTTAAAGCTTAAACATAATGTCCTTGCTGGTTATCATCCAAAGCTTTCTGAATGGAGAGACCACCTCACTGCTGCTTGTCTGGAAGAGGGATGATGGCTCCTCAGGGAAGCCAAAATATTTGAGGATTTCATAAGTGGTTTAAATTCACAGGCCTTTATTTATTTATTTATTTAGCCTTGTTCTTAATTTTCTGCTTTTGGCTTTCCCTCCTCTCCTGCACTGTAGTGTGTTGGGGTGGTGAGGGTTTAAACCCTCTGCTGAAACAAACTTGAGTGGCTTCCTTTCAGCATGGAGACAGTATTTTTCTCCTTTTAGATGGCATCACCAGTTACCTAGAAGGAGGTTGTAGCTTCCTCCAAAGTGCTTAAAGTCTAAGCAGCAGAGGTCATTTTTGTGTTAATTTATAGGCTGAGATTGAAAAACTACTCAGGAATACCAACAAAATATCAGAGATAATTCCTGCCCATTCAGGTGAGGCCTTGGATTCAGCATCCTCATGGTATGATGGGATGTCTGATGCCCCATTTCTGAGTTGTGCACAGTGCACCCAGTGTGGGACAAGACACATCCCAGGCTTTATGCAGAAGGATGATTTTTGGATCCATTACTAACTGAGCCCTCATGGGTTTTCCACCTTGACTGGAAAGAACCAAACTTATCATTTTACTGCTGATAGACTTTATCTTTCTGGAGGACTTTCCCCATGAGATGGGGGCCTGTATTGCAGGACCACCTTTGGCATTGGGAAAGTGGATGGTAGTGTATTATGATCCTTGAGGGAAATACAGACAGGAGGGATATGGGCCACTTGTTTTCTCTGCTTGAACTTCCCAGAATTGAATCTTCTTTCACTGTTTCCATGCTCAGTGTTTCTTGCCATGATCTGACACTCAGTTGTCTGCCTCATCTCTTAGTTTGTGGCTTATTAGTGACTCCTTTACTCCACCCAATTGTGTATTCAGGGTGTCTTTTGAATATACTGGCTATTATTCAGGTATGCATGGCATATCCCTGCCTTTTAATAGCATTTATGGCATCAAAAAATATCTTTTCCAGTGCTAGCATGTTCTTGTGGAAATGGTGACAGGTCAACAGCCTGTCAATTCAAAAAAACAATTTTCCAAATGAGAGATGAGGGGTTTCAGCTCCTGAAAGCTGGATTTTTAGAGATTTGTCAAAGGGGTATGTTGGGAAGGAAGAAAAGGGCTGGTGCTTGCAAATTCCTCTGGTCTTTGAGATCATTCCTATGATTTAAACGTAAGAATATGGTTTGGCTTAGCTAGAAGAGGGGAGATTTATGGCTTCTGTAGGAGATAGGCTAAGCAGAAAGATCTGAAAACCCTTTTGAATTTCCAACAAACAAATGCCAAACATAGTATGTTTTATTATCTTTTAATTGAATGGTGTCCTATGTCTCCCATAGACTGCATGTGAACGCTTGGGATACTCAGTCTGTTTCAAAGCTTTTTTGGGTTATATTGATCACGGGGGTAAATCATAAGGGACTTGCAATGAAACAAATTCATTCCTTCTGTACACTTTGTTATATTACTTAAGAATGAGGAAGCTCTCCCTTGCTGCAATTTCACATGCCTTTAGATGTTTGATCAGATCCTGTGCGAGACCAAGTGGTATGTTTTGGCTCTGCATTAGTTTTGGGTTTTTTTTGCTTCTCTTGAAGTTATTAGAGAAACACAAAGTCCTGGCAAGAAGTGGATTTCTTTACGTACTGCTTCTTGCTGAAACTCATGTCTGGGATTCCACTGGTTTTTGTTTTCAACAAAAATAGAAGTTACACTAAGGCAGCTCATCCTGTGGGAGGGAAGGAGGGGAATTGAGAAGGGAAGTGAGGCTTGACAGTGTTTGAGTCCATGGTCTGATGATTTTCTTCATCTAAATTAGTGAAAATATCCTTGAAGAGGCTGAAGGCAGATGTAGATGCTCCAGGGAATTCAGAGCACTCTTCTTTCTGAAAGCTGGAACTTCTGTAAGCACAAATTTGATAAATTGTGCTGGGCATGTAATGACAATGCAGGTTGGCAGCAGGGTATCTATTGGTAGATAGAGCTTAAAAGAACTTGAGCAATCTTCCACCTCTAGCTGGATGACATAGTTAAAAATACCAGAGCCTTGAGTGACAGCAAAAGTCTAGTTTTGATATTGCACAGGGAGAGAAGCAAGGGTTAAGCAGAGTAGACTGAGGAATGCTTCTTGTTTATAAGACAGGATTTGCTATTAAAGGGGTGTTGGGTTAGCATTTGCCTTTACCTTCTCTGGAAGCTGATGGACTTCAGTGGGAATGAAGGACTGAGCAAGCTGGGTAGCTCCTTGTCAACCCTGTAAACTCAGTGTGGCTACAATTCCGTGCTGGCATTTAGATATTTCTCTCAGACAGGAGTTAGATTTGGGTTTCCCATGCACTGGATGAATATTTTAGCCCCTAATTATGATACAAAAATGGTTCCAGTAGCTGCAGTGTGTGGAAAGCCTAGCTCACCAGTACATGCTGGGATTTCAGGCCAGGTCCTCTGGAGCATATTTGTGTTTCTCTGTGTAGTAGCTGGCTCTTGTATGGGTCTCGGCTGCCCATACAGAAGCTGTTCTGCTTCTGAAAACACTTCTGGAAATATTTCCAGCTGCATCAGGGCTGTATCATGAGCTCATGTGGCAGCTGAGCAGAAGTTCTTTCAGGTCACAGCTTTAGGTTTGACTGTCCAGGTTTTACCCCAGATCTCTTAGCTCAAAATGCTGGGACAACACTTCTTGGTAAAAAAAAAAAAGTGAGAATTTTGATGGTGTGCTTTTGGACTCTGGCTTAGTCTCATTGACTGGACTCGCAAGTCTCCCTGTCAGGAGCTGCTTCAAGGGCTCATACTAGGTGGAGTTTGTGTGAGTTTAGTGATTCCTGTATGGCTAATTTGGCAGACACCATGTTTTTCTCCATTTCTAGTCTTCCACTGCTCTCCCCATCTTTCCTCACCTTGGTGGGGGGGGAAGAAAACCTCAAACCAGAGAAACATAATCACACACAGCAGAAAATTCACCTGAGGCACTGAATGCAACTTGGAGGTATCCCTTAGACCATGGCTGTCAGTTCTTGCAACCCATTTGCAGCATGCTAAATTCAGTGGCATTTCTTAACCAGGGCTGGGATATAAATGGGTGTAAATGACCACACAGCAGTTCTGTTAGCTAATATATGGATTTAATTCTGTATGAATCCTCTGAAGTATGAAGACAGGGTTTCTGAGCTGACCCTTCTTGGAGAAGTGAAAGGGAAACCTTGGCTTCATGCTTCTGTCAGAACTAATGTCTCAGTTTCTTGACTCCAGAATATATTGTAGGTTTAGATATTTACTGACTCTCTGAAGAGGCTGCAGCAGTTTTCTCACTTCAGGCTGGCAATCTGCTCTTGATTTATTGAACACCCTTTTGGTTTCGATTGGATGAAGTCTTCATTTTCTATCTTAAAAGGCTGGCATCTACAACTGCTCCTGGGCAGGTATTGTCTTCTGCTCTGACTGGATAATTGCTTTTCAGCAATCTGTACAGACCTTTAAATCCCTTAGTTATACTTCACATGCTCGTTATACTTAACTCACCTGTAGTTAAGTCTCTCTGTGCCTATAATGATCTCCTTACCTATACCATCTTCATTATTCTTTATTAGGATCATGCCAGGAGTGTATTAGTATTTCCTGCAGGTCATGTTCTGATCTCCTGAGTTAGAGCAAAGAGTCTTTGCCCCACAGAAATAAAAAGGCTTAATTGCGAAATCAGTTCTGCTTGGTGAGATTAATGATTTAGTGTTTTGGAAATTACCTGGGCTGAAAGCTTTTGAAAAGTAAAGATCAATTGAGGAGCTAGGTGAGATGGAACAAGAACTTGATAGTAGGGGCTAATCACTGTTGAATTTTCAGATACGTGACCAAGATTGATGGTTATTAAGATGGAGCTGAGGTAGTAACACTACTGGTACTATAAGGACTTGTCGCTACAGCTTTGTGAGGAGGTTAATTAGGCACCATATGAATTTCTAGGTGGTTTGAGAAAAGTCAGAGCAAATTATATTTAGAAATTCTTCCAAAATGCCCTTCCAGAGATGAAAGAGTTGGGTTACGGTTCATCTTTGCCTCTGAGATTTACAACTTCACAGGAGCAGAGGGATCTCTTCACTAGTTTATAGTAACTGAGCTGTGAAAATGGGAACTGTGGGGGCAGTGAGCTGGAGAAATGAAGCTGTGAAGCTTCTGTGATGGCAGTAGTTTAAAATAAATAAATAAATAAAAATCACCCAGAATATGATGGAAGGGGGAGAGCATCTCTGCTCAGAGAGAAGAAAGTTCTCTTGTGGATATGCTCTGTTTCTCATCCTTGTTGAGTAGATGCAGTCTTGTTAACAACTATGTTTTGTCACTGTCAGTGGCTTTATCTTTTCCTGCTGGCTTAGCAAATGCTTCTGTTGGGCCACAGTTCCACCCTGAAGTTTTCTGGTACTCCCAAGGTGAAGCCAAAGGTTGCAATGATGCTCTTGCACGACTGGCCCGGGACCACTAAAAGCTGGGCTCTCTGAGCAAGCGTGAGGTGTGATCTCTAAGAGATATATGACTGCTCACCAGGAGACTCCTCTGCTCAGAGGCTGTTAATTGATTCTCTTTTCCTTTCTGAAATGAAGATGGCTACATTAGGAAAGCAGTTGGCTCTGCCACTTGACCCAGAGGAACACTTCCATTAAGTTGCAGTATCTCACTGTGTATCCGTGTCCCTGGAGAAGCAGATGATTTCCTGCCTCCACCGAGTGTGTGATCTGGAGAACAAAGAGCTGCTTTCCTGAAACAAATGCAGCTAGCTGACCCAGGTATGCGTTGTTCTCTGCAGGACTTGCCTCTGTATAGGAAGCAGGTGAACACTCAGTGGGCTCTCATGCAGAACTGTACCCACACCAAGACACCCTTTTTGGCACCTGACTTTCCTGGTAACTTTTTTCTTGCATCTCTCAAAGGCTCAGTGTTGTTCGGGGGAAAGATCAGATGCTCCTCGTTTCTACCTGCTTTACTGAAATGTTGCCTTTTGTTTAGAGTATTCTCTTTGAAGCTTGAAAGGAAAATAGCTTGGATTTCTGCCTCTGAGCTTATTTTGAAACAGTGTTGCTGGGGAAGGTATCGAAGGTTGCAATCAATGGGCCAAAACATCTCTATCTGGGAAGCTGCAGGACATGGGAACATGAGAGTTCAGAGCAGTGCTCTTCACCCAAGAGCAGTGCAGCCATGGGTGAGAGGATGGATGGATGTGCTTCTTGGGTATCCTCTGGTAAAGCATCATGTTGTTGGGGACTTACTGCCAATGTGGGGTGTTCAACCAGCTCTGAGGCTGAATAAGAAACTCTTAGACCCTTGAGAGCATGAATTTGCTCATGTGACTTGTCACCACTAGCATCTTGAGATGAATTGTACTAGTGGTTGTACCCAAACCACCCTTTTAAAGGCAATATCTCCCTGTGTTTGTACCTTTGCTGTGCAGGATACAAACAGATGGTCTGTCCTTTGTGTAGTGTGCACCTGGAGGTCTGTGATACTGGAGATGTTACCTCCAGCAGTTATGGGAATCCCTGGGCTGCTGCTTAGTAGTCCAAGGCATGAGTCACAGCATGGTGTGGGGAGAACAGAAGAGTATAAAAAAACCCTTGTAATTAAAAGTAGGGATGTTCAAAGAAGCCTCAAACAGCCAGGTACATGAGCCCAATTGCAATGTCTTGGTACCTGAACTCCTTGTGTTATATCTGACCTCTGATTTCTTCTTCCATGGATGTGGCTTATTACTGGGACTGTCCTTTTGTCACCATCATGTATTCAGCCTGCAGGGACTGTAATAGCCACAGCAGCAAAGTGCCTCTGCTGGGATACAACCCTTGTTTGTAGTGTAGATGGCAATCAGGACAGTTGTGTTGGAGAGAAGCCAACTGAGCAGTGGTATCCTGGAGGCAAGGTCTGAGGAGAGGCTGGGAGCAGGTCTGGTCTCAAAGCTCTGCTAAGGCCCCCTCCTTTCAATACAAAGTCCTTTTTTTGGGAGCTCTGGTTTCACAGGACTTGAATTCCAAGCTGTTTTATGGCATCTGCTTTTCATCTCTCACCTGGGAAGTCTCTGCTGGCAGAGCAGATGGAAGGGCTGTGGGTGAGCTCAACATGCCTGCCTGCCTGCCCGGGGCTCTGTGTTGCCTGCAAGGAAGTGTCTGGTCTCTTCCAGCTTTGGGTGGAGTGAGAGGGAGTGAAAGGAAAACACCTTGGCTTATTTGTGCCAGCGGGGAGTCTGCTGCCAGCCCTCAGAGCTGTGTTCTGCGTGCGGTGCCTGGGGAGCACCCGCAGAGCTCATCTGCTCCCCGTCATGCTTGGCTCCAGGCTCACCAGGTGACTACAGCCTACCTCTCCTCTTCCTTCTGATGCTCTTCACCCAGCTGGTTTGCAGCAGGACTTTTGAAATGACATGGCTATACCTGAAAATTTATTCCAAGTTGATTGGGCACTGGCATGTTTAAAATCTGGATGAAACCCAATGCGAGATGGTCCCTGTCCTGAAGGATTTGGTCTGCTTTTTGCCTCTTGCATCCTTGGTGACACAGCAGGGACTTGTTTGAGGTCACGTAGCTGGTTTTGTGGCAGAGAAGGGTGAATTTGCGTGGAGGGCCAGCAGTTCTGCTGGGAGATAAAGCAACTTATTCCTCCTGCCCCCAGCATTGCACTGGCAGGGTGATGGCCTGAAGTGATCCTGGGAGCACCTTGTCTCCTCCCTCTTTATTTTGCATGACTGGAAAAGGCCCAGAGAACGTGGCACTTTGGTGACAAGCAGAGCTGTTTGCATAAAGCTAGGTATCCTTGGGCATGTTCTCTTATTCCACCTCCAGCCTTTACCAAGGCAGAACTTGGGAACAAAGCACATTTTCTGACATTTCCAGGGCTCTGCCTTGCACAAGAACAAGCTTGCAGAAACCCATGCTCCTGGCAAGGGCTGAGAAGTGGGTGGGACAGTGTGAACAGGCTGGAGACAGTGAAATCCAACCTCGGAAAGAAACTTTCACTCTGTCCCGCAATGCCTCAGGCAGGGATTTGGATCTGAGGAGTAGATCCTTCATCAAAGTTTGGAAGAAATGCATAAAACTGGGAAATTTGAAGAGCAGTGAGAGTGTAGCCTTAGGCTCAGCTCTGTGCATAGGTGCTGTGTAACTGGCATTACAGGTCTGTGTCTGCAAAGCTCTTGCTCCTGCTCCTCCCTGGGTGGATTTACTGTTGGCTGTGAACGGGCTCGTGTCGGGAGAGTGTTTTCCTTCCACCCATGTCACTCACAAGGAAACCTATACCTGGGTCTTGGGCTTGCACCAAGCTCCAGACCTGGCTGAGGGGTTGAGAACCTGGATTTCCCCCACACCTTGGCCCTGAGTCCTGCCCTGTCTTGCTCTCAGGTCAGATGGAACAAGGTCATTGTTCAAACCTGTCTACTGGCAACTGGGAATAGCCCATTTCAGGCTAAATGTGGAGGATTTTGGGGTGCTGCGGTGTTGCCAGGTGATGAAGACAAAGTTGTGATCCTTTCCCTGTTTCTTGAGGTGTTGCCAGGTGATGAAGACAGACAAAGTTGTGATCCTTTCCCTGTTTCTTGCTTTGAGATAGGGTCAAAGGGAGAGGGAGGCTAATTTTCTCCTGCCCTTAAAATGGTCAAACCCTAGAGATTCACTCCTTCCTCCAGGATCAGAGCATGAGATGACAGGCACAAAGCCAAACCCCAGTCCTTTGTCCCTGCTTTCCCTTGTGCAGAAGCAGTTCTTCCCATTCGGCAGGACCCAAAGCAGAGCTGCAGAGCAATCGTGTCTGCAGGGGTGGATGAGGAAAGTGCTACAGAACAAGATTCACCCTGACCCTTACTAGAGGAACCAAGAATGGAGGCAACCAAAAGGAACTGGAGGTTTTTCCACCCTCCTGAGTGTCCTTAGGGTCTTTGGACAGTTGTAGAGCAAAGCAGCTTTGCCTGGGGTGACTTCCCCTCTCTTCCCACCATTCCCAGTCCTTTGGCAGTGATGTGGAATGTGGGGGTGAGGACCAACCCACTTTGTTTCCCTGGTAAATCAGCTGTCCAAACTCCTTGGCTGATGGTATAAAATGGAAATAATCTTTTCCTCCTACAAGTTAACAAATTATTTGAAATAAAAGGAATATTTTTTCTCCTTAAAGTATGTGTGGCAGGGAGAGTTGAAGGGGGTTACAGAAAATATGACTTAAAAACAGCAAAGTGTCCAAACTGAAAGGACTCAAGACAGGGTCCTGTTCCCATGTAGAAATCCCAAGTCTATCTACAATTTTGCCTTATCCTCTAAAGAGAAGATATTGTAAGATATTTGCATAACTGTCCTCTAGTTTTCCCGGGAAATTTAATGGATTTACCCTTTAACAGAGGTCTACAATTTTGCCTTATCCTCTAAAGAGAGGATATTGTAAGATATTTGCATAACTGTCCTATAGTTTTCCTGGGAAATTTAATGGATTTACCCTTTAACAGAGTTGGGAGGGGAATAGAAATGTTAATGTGCTGGTTAAGATGAAACTGCCTCAGTTGTACAGATGGACACCTGAACTGGTACCACAGAGAGCATCCTTCTCTCTTACAAGTTCCTGTATTTCTAAATTTATTGCATTAGATCAGAATTTAAAAAGTAATTTGCAGTTGTCACAAATCCCATGAATATCTAGAAATATAACACTTGGACTGTAGTGAGAAATTTTGACTTGTGTATGTGTGAAAAAGATGTGTCCAGGAGAGATTGTATGGGATGGGGTTTTGATATGGTAACTCCTGCTAGGTTAGGACATGGGTCTGTTCTTCCTGGGGCTAAATCTCAAGTCATGTACTACCAAAGAGAATGGGATTAAGCTTGGAGTTAATCTCTGTTCTCTTGACATTTTGGCTGGAGTTACTCCACCCTGAATCTGGAGGAACAAAGCTCTTTGGACAAAAGGGGTCATTTAGAATTCACTGGGGACCCTATAATGCTGATGCTGTTAGAATTACCCAAGAATTGAAAGGCAGAGTATCTTTTTCAGGCCTATCTGCTGTGGAAATAGAGCAAGTCACCAAAAAATAGACAATAAGAACAAGCAAGATCATGCACTGCACAAAGAAGGCTTTGAATGCTGCTGCTATCCCTGGGAAGAGGGTTGGGTTGTACCAATAGGTCAGCACTTGAGGTGTTTAAAACCAAGTAACCCATACCCAGATCACTGCTTGAACCATGGTGGTTCCATGGTGAAGGGGTCTTGAGGTCTTCAGAAAACATCCTGCTGCAGAAGTGGGTCCTCAGAGTCCTTCCTGCCATCTTTCTGCCCAGGGCAAACATCTTTCTAATTGCACATCACTTCATCTCATTGCATGTACAAGCTGTGCTTTTCACTGAGCTATCAGATCTGGCAGGCCTATGAGGAGACTTTCACTGCTGGATCCCATCCCAAACCTCTCCCTTCAGCCAAGGCAACACCTAGGTGTGGTTACAGCACCTCTGATGTGGTCCTTATCCACTGACCTCTCTGGAGAGACCACAACATGCTGAGGCCAGAAGGAAGAGGTAAACAGGAGGAAGAACAACTTTTAACGTGGGTGGGTAGTTATAGGACAGTGGGAAATGACTTAAAACTAAGGGAGGGGAGATCTGGGTTGGATATTAGGAGGAAACTTTTCACCCAGATGGTGCTGAGACACTGGCCCAGTTTGCCCAGAGAAGCTGTGGCTGGTCCCTCCCTGGAAGTGTTGAAGGCCAGGTTGGATGAGGCTTTGAGCAACCTGGTCTAGTGGAAGGTGTCCCTGTTGATGGCAGTGGGGTTGGGACTGGATGAGCTTGAAGGTCCTTTCCAACCCAAACCATTCCATTATTCCTTGCTCTGGGCAGGTGAAGGTATGTTCCCAGCCTCAGCATCACTCCTTCTCCCCTCCCTGATGGAGACCTGATGCTCTAACAGAACTGGTCCCTGTGGCACTATTTGATGAGCTTGAAAGGGTGTAACCTGAAGTGATGTCCTTGAAGAGGATGGCTTGTTTTGCCTGTGGTGGCAGGTGAGGTTCTGGTTCTGTGTCTGATGCTCTACAGTGCAAGATGGAAATATTCCTGTTCAGGAAGGGGTTGATGTGAAGAGGTGTAGCTCTGTCAGAAAGCAAGTGGAAAAAAAAAATACTTTTTTTTTTAATGTAAGGTTTAATGAAGTTAAAGTCACTGTTACAGGAGGTGAAGAAGACGCAAATTACAGTCTTGACAAGAGATTATACCTGCTCAGAGAGGAGAAATTGTGTAAACACACACATGGATCTGGATAGATCCCAATATCTATCTTGGTGGTGCAGAGCCACCAAGATGAT
>NW_010293572.1:36726-36965 GCF_000700745.2 Antrostomus carolinensis
CCCTTCCAATCCCTGACATCCTGTGATTCTGTGATCTCACTGTCCTTAAGCAACATACAGGTTCTGTCAACATTTTAGGGACAATCTCTCTCCACATCTCCCTGGGACCACGGTCCATGGCCGGGGCTGGAGCGGCTGCAGCGGGAGCGGTGGCCACGAGAGGGCACTGGAAGGATGCGGATTAGGGGGGATGCTGCGGCTCCCAGAACAGCCCAGTGCCCTGGGAACCAGGAAAAAAT
>NW_010293573.1:0-37610 GCF_000700745.2 Antrostomus carolinensis
TCCCCAGCCTATACTGGAACCTGGGGTTGTAGGGGTGTATTTCTGTAGGTGGAATATGATTCCTGTATATTTCTCTTCATTGTCTGAAATGTAATTGGTATTAAAGACTTACTTTCTAGTAAAAATTATGAAAAAAATTGCACTGTCAATTAAAACTGCAATTTTCTCTCTTCTTCATTTAAGATATAATGGCATCACAGAGTTTGAGCTGATGTGGTCTCCTTAAGACTCAATTCAAATTGCAGCAGTAATTCAAAAAAAGGAAAAACAAAGCTATTTTTCTTCTGTATGTGTCATGATGCTTTGAACATCATATATTATGCAGTGAACTTTGTATGATCAGTTATCAAGTTAGAAAGTCTTTAGCTATGGTTTTGATTTCCACTTTATTAAGGACTTTTCTATATTTGCAAGTTACAAAGTTAAAACGACCACTGACAATAATTTATTAGCTAATCCAAACAAAGAAATAAAAAATTAAGAGCAGAGTAACTTTCTCTACCAAGTAAGGACTGCATTGGTACACAGTGAAGAATTTGGAGTTTCCACAATCTGCATTTGCTGCCTCTCCCTGTATTTATTTTAAGGCTTTACTACCTTAATAATTTCTGTTCTATGCATTGCTCCCTTCTTTCAGCATTTGATATTAAGCTTCTGGTCATGATAAAGAGAAGCTTGTTAGGCCTGGATAGACTGTAGGTCCCTCAGTCTTAAAATCCTCATCCCTTCTCCTTCTGAGAACCCTTGGTTTGTCAGGGAAAATACCTACTTTCTATTATCTAAAAAATACAGGTAGAAAGCTGAACAACAAATCTTGGATGTTGAATAGCATAATATCAAGTAAATGGAGATACATTTAAGGTTTTTTAAAAAATAGTATCTCCTTTCTTCTCAACAGGCAACTGAAGTTTTCCTGAACGTATGTCACAGCATACACAGAGAAAGAATATGGCCTTGAAGGGAAAATGCTGTCAAAAGGTATTCTGCTGTCCAAAGGATCAAAGATTAAGTAGGATATAAAGGTTTAAGTGTGCTGAAGAAATAGCAAATAGTAATATTTTTTTAGACAGAGAAGAATCTAGAATAAGGCTTGTTTTATTATCCTGATGCCCTTACTCATGTTGGACATTAAATAATATCACAGAGATTGACAAAATACAATTCCCTGAAGACTGTCAGTAAATTGATCCCACTGGCACTATAGAAATGTTTTAGTGATGATGACCGAAAACATTCTGGTTGTTCTCAAAGAGCTATGAAGTGAAATGATGCGGTATTTGAAGGCAGAGGAAGTTTTGCCATTGACTGCAAGGAGCTAGAAATTAACTCTGGAAATCTCACAGACTTCAAACATGAAATAAATCTGACACTTTTTAAAGCGGTTTAATTTCATGTAAAACAGTTATCCCAATGTACATCACTCTACTCAAGAAAAAAATTATGACTCAATGCATAACAGGCTGTACCTAGTCCCTAAGCAACACTTTATGCTATCTGTGAGGTCCTCCTAAGCAGCATCAAGGGATGTTTTACTTGGCATCCCTAGAAAAAAGGTGCCATAGCTGCCTACATGATGTATATTTGCCCGATTTAATTAACAAAAAGATGTTAATTATGATTCTCATTACCACAAGGTAACATTATACAGCTCCTAAAAATACAAACTTAGTGAAAACAAATGCTTCTCAAAAGCCTTCCGTAAACCTAATATATTAAAAGTAGATACTTCTGGAAACCTACAGTACTTTGCTGTTCTCTCTTTAACTTGGTCCTGCTGGGATGATACTGGATATCTATGATTAGGCTGGTGTTATAATTAAGGTAGTAATGAGATCTGAATTAAAATTCAAGCAGCAGAATTAAAAATCCTAGAGGTACACAGATTTCTAGCGTTATCCTAGAAAGTCTCAGCTGCTTCTCAGCTTTTTCTATATGTGAAGATGGTATTTTATTTACTTTACAAGAATATTATGCAACTGAACTCATGTCCACAGGATCTCTGCCCAAGGCAAAAAAGTATTACACAAACACACATTTAAGAAGGAACTTAGCCTTTTAAAAGGAGAAATTTCAGACAACTTCCATTCCAAATTATCTTAATTTTATTTGAAAAAGGTACCTGGCATAGAAGCAATTTGAGACTCACAGAGCTGAGAGATTGATGCCAGAGGGGTGATCACGACACACACACACGCACCCAACATATGCACACTTCATACCTTAATAACTGGTCCAGAGATTATAGGAATTTAATTTGCTGATGATGCAGAAATGGAACCAGATGTGGATAAGGGAATGTCTGAAGTCAGAAGAGCCAAAATCAGTAATATTTAGAGAAACTTCGGAGCAGTGGTTCTGTAAATTTAATATAGAGGTTCTGGAGATAACAAGGTCAGAGAAAATTACAGGAACTTAAAGTCAGATGCTGCAAAACTGAAACAGAAGATAAAATTTACACTAGGAGCTATGGGAACAAAATCCCTAAACTTGCCATACTGAGATCAGAATGGTACTGATTCTTATTCATATTTGGTCCTTTCTATTCTCCTTCCTTCGTAAAAATATTTCAGTATAGATATGAACATTACAGATCCTTACTCCACTTACATGACTCAGCCCATGTACAGGGCTACTAGCTTGGATTTCTGTTTGGATATAAGCATCTATAACGACAAAGTCAGTGGAGTTATTCAAGACCTAAAATAAGCCCAGGGACTTTGCTGGGAATTTTGAATGAGAAGAAATTGCAGGTTTTGCAGCCTGGAAGATTAGAAGATTTGAGGCTGTAGTTCCAGCTGATGCACAAATTTATTTTTATCACCTTTTATGTGCCACTTTGCCTTCTGCTTCCAAATCGCTAAATTGTGAAAAGTAGCAATATTAATTATCCTGACACCCTTACTCATGTTGGACAGCACTTACTTGCACGATAAGTGCTGTTGAACTGAGCGTGGATGAGAATCAGTGCAGATCTCTAAATCACTGGGACGTACGCAACCACGACCTAACTCTATGGATGGGTCACACACCGAACAGGGAAGAATTGAGTTCTTCTCAAAAGAGTTTCATAGGCTAATCTGAAAGGCAATCTAATCCTAATAAACAAGAAAATGCAGTTTCACACTTTATATTAGAGGCATGCAGAATTACAGATAAGAAATTCACCCTTAATGAAAATCAATGGGACTTGCAGTCCTACGTCCCTTAGGAGCTTTCCAATATTTAACCTGGGTCTACTCCCACTGTGTTATGATTTTTATAGTTATCTGGTGTTGGCCTCACTCTGCTCCATGGCTGTTTTCCACCAATTTCAGGAGGAACAGAGTTGGGTCACTGCTAAAATCTAACAGATTCAACCTTACTTCATAAAAACTTTTAAAATTAAAATATTTACAGTGTTAAGTCTATTGAGACCATTAGAAAACTATATTACGATATTTTTATTAAGGACTCTAGATTTCTTTTAGAGACTGTGCAAAGAGGTTCAATTTTCTGTTCTTACATCCCCTACAAAATTAAAAACTCTGCAAACAGAAAATACTCTAAAGCGCATACGAAAGTAATATTTTCAGCAAATACAGGTCTTCTCACACCAGCAGTATTAGTTATGCAAGACAAGGCAAATTTGGAAAACACAAGTAAAGAATAAAGGAACATAGATATTATGCAAATAACAATTTTCCCAAAAACGTAATAACAATGACTACTAAAACCTAACCTGAAGCCATGTTAATCCACTCTTGGTAAAGAACTGATGTTGTAAATAGAATAAAAATGATAATAATTATAGTCTCATTAGCAAACTTGGGTAGCTAATTATGCAGCCTTTCATACTGAATTAGTCTCTCCTCCTCCCATTCATTTATACCTCCTGCTGAGAAATGGAAAAAAAAAAAACAAACCCACAGTTTGAGGCAGATTGATTGTATTTACCTTCTTTCAGTTAAATTCAACCTGCTGCAAAGCTGAATTGGCAAACCTCACGTCATCCAGGCATGAAGATCACAGACAGATTTTTTTATTTTATTTTTTTGGGGGGTGGTGGGAGAAGTTTTACTGTTTTTCAAGTTTTAAAAGGCTAAAGTTTATTTAAAAAAAAAAGTAAGTAATGCTAAGAAAGAGAACCCAAAGAGTAATCACACAATGATAAAAGACTTCAGTTAAGGCCAGCAAATTTCCAGGGCCTGGGACTCTCTACTAAAAAAGACATTGTAAACTACGCACACCTACTCACACCTCCTGCTCAGGAGCTTATCGCCATGTGGGGAGCTGCGCATGCAATCCCCAAAAATCAAAGAACCATCATTCCTGAGAGTTCAAATTACTCTTTGTTTCTACACAAGGTGTTTTGTTTTGGGGGAGGAGGAGGGTGTTTGCTTGTTTTGGTTTTGTTTTTCAAAATGTGTTTGTTTTAATTTAAGTGAACTCCAGGCTTTTTTCTTTGAGGGACAATTGACAGACGCGGACACATACACGCTGATCTAAACAAAGGTTTTAGGAGCACAGTTATGCACTTTTCTGTAGAAATTAACTGAAAAATAAATCTCTCCAATTTCCTTCTGCCTCTTGCTGTTACTTGCTATAATTCATAGTTCTGACTGTTCCCTTAGAAGAGCAGAGGTACTTGCTTAACTTTTAATTTCCTCAGGAGTGACAACACAGAAGTGCTTTGCCAGTGACCCAGACACACAGAGCAGTAAAGAATTGATTTAACAGACTTAGACCACATGGTTGCACGTCAGAACAAGGTAGTGCAGCTTTTCTGGAGCAGAAGGGAGAACGAGAGGTAATCCACAGTCCTGACCACCTCAGAGTGAACAGATTAATGAATGAAGTTTAACTTGCTTTTTGTGCCCAAAAACTCTAGTATATTTATGGTATTTAATAAATTTAAATACATTGTAAGACACGGTAATTTTTTCCCCTTCATTTTATTCATTTTGTGCCTTACTACATATGGTTCTTTAAGAGATTTCTTTGCATTGCTGACATCTAGCACAACATTGCACTGCACAGCTGTTGGGACACACAGTACCTCAAATCCTTCATTCATTAACCTGGCAGCTTTCCTGCCTCACCCAAGTTCAAACTCCCTCAGCCAAACACCAGCAGAAATTCCTTGTTTCAGAATGGCTCAGTTTGTGGTGTGCTCACTTCAGCTCTCAAATTCCATTTCATTGGTTTAGCACTTACATTCTTAGCAGATTACATGCTTAAAAGAGACCTGTTAAAAAGTGAGCTATTAGGAAATTATCTTTAAAATATAAATACACACTTATTTTACACGCAACCACACTCCCCTTTAGCAGATGGAAAAATTTGTTCAGCTAGTGCTGTTCCTGAATCTTAACTACAGGAGGCTTTTAAAGCATTGTAAAGACAAAAGATGAAGCAAAACCAAGTCATCAGGGCTTTTCCCTTCTGGATTACACAAGAACTTAGACCCTTTCTGTAATAAATTTACTTTGACAGCTGCTAAAAAATTTACCAAGCTTGACAACATGCACAGAAAGCAAAATAGGACAGAGAATTGTATGGGCTTTCCTGCTAATCCCAAGAAAATCTGTTTATTTTAAAGAAATAATATTTAATTATATTTGTGTGGTAAATTTCAAATGATAGGTTTGTTAGCTACATTGTACTCTCCCACAGATGCTGTTTTATGGAGTCATTTTGTAGACAATGTATTCTTCTCTCACTTATAGCTCTGAAGAATAAATGAGAGTTCAGTTTGAGCAAGCACTGGATTGTATTTGGAATATGAAACACACTGCCTTGTCAGGGAAAGCAACTTCTCCTTTTCAGACTAAGATAAAGCAGAAAAACAGCGCTTTGATGATTTCTACAGTGAATTTGGAGAAATGACTTTGAAGAATTCTGAGCTTCTCAGAATTTCACTTTCAGCTACAGAAGAAGATTAGTTTGATTTTGTACGTATATGGATTTGAATCCATCTCACTTTCCTCCTTAATGCTTCCAAAGTGCTAATGGCAGCACAAAAGACTTCAGTGGTTCAACATAAATGAAAACAAATTGCAGGAACTGTGGCCAAGCTAAGTACTGGGACTGCTGCATGTCAAATGAGAGTCAACTGTTTACTCTGCCAGTGTTCAGTGCAGATTGCGACACTGATTTATTTAAACTGCACACCGCATTAATATTTCTTATCTCATCCCAAAGCCTTAGCTCTATCAAATTTGGAAGGCGATAAACCAGTATATTATAGGAAGAACATGTGCTATCAAGTAAAGCCTTAAATGTGATTGACTGAAATATATTGATTTTGCATGGTTGGACTTGAAATGTAATTTTGAAGAGAAGAAAAAGGGTGGTAGCTCACTACCACTGCAAAGATTGCATGCAGGAAGCAACAGAAGGAGTTCTTAGCTACATAAAATACCCCTTTCCTAACTGTTAATCACCTTTGAAACATCACTTTCTTTTGGTGCATGTTTGCTTTCTTGTGTGTTCAAAGTGAAACATTTAAAATTAATTACAGATGGAAAGAGAAGTTCCTGAGCAATATTTATGTCACACCTTAGGAGGGCACTGCAGAACACAAAGGGACATGGGAGAAATGTAGGATGTAACAGCTTCTTCATAGAGTTTACAGGGAAATTTAACATTTAATCTCATAAAGATTTTTTTTTCCTGGCTGACAGGAGATAAATCATACTTCAGTACTGCGGGCCAGAGCATCCCAGATAGATAATCTAAGGATCTAAACCATTCTTCATCTACTTTCAGAAACTGATAATTAATGGCATATAAAAAGTCACTTTACTACACATGCAAGTACCATATATTCATTTTACTTCACCATGAAAAGTTATTGATTTCAGCATTCCTTAGAGAAGTTAAGAGTGTGTGTCCATGAACTTCTCTTCCTAACTGAAAACACGCTAGAAAGATTTCCTCAGATCCCAAGATAAATCAATTTAAGTCATATTTGTGGGTTATTCTGCAAAAGTGACACCTTGCAGGGTAGAGTTTTTAATTAATCAATTTATTTAAAAGATTTAAGTAGAGAAAGAGGAAGTATTTTTATCAGATAATCTTATGTTTTACTCTCTTAAATGTCTTATCAACGACTTTACAATATCTTTCCTCGAGCTATTACTGCTGATAAAAATATTATCTGCAGCAACTTTTGCAAAACACCTAAAATCCATGTATTTTCACTGGGTGGATTATCAGTAAAAGATACTGAATAAAACAATATAAAAATTGAGAGTTCTTTTAACATACTAATTGAAATATTAACTTTTTTCACTAGTCTGGCGTTTTTCTTTTCATTTTTTTTTCCTCCCCTTGAAGCCTCCTGGACTTTATGAATATACTTCCAGCTAAGAAGAATTCAGATATAGCAATAAATACTTCCAGAATTCAGATATGACAATAAAGCCTACTTCAACTAATCCATTCAAAAGGACCCTTCGTTCCTCTACAGATCTTATGCTTAGCACATTTGACAAATACTGGGTTCTGTGCTACTAGGTTGAATGGTTTCTTTTTAGTCCCCATCAAGTTTTGATATTTTTATGCCTTTTGTTTTGCATTTATAGTTGCAGACACTGAAGACACTACTGGGAGCATCTGTCTAGCTCTATCACAGCATTGTCCCAGCTTTAATTGTATTGTGGTCTACATAGTGGGAGGTAGATTACTTTTTTCCCAAGAAAAAGGATATTTCAATATTCTTGCTGCTTCAAAGGCTTTTCTTGGTGGTGATGTATTCTGGAATTATGAACTGTAAAATGTACCCTTTGTAATGTGGGTAGACTGATAATTATATTGGAATGAGCCAAAAACTTTTTTAAAAAAATCACATACTGGAAGTAGAAAAGACTAAATCAGTGAGTAATCTAAATAACCAGGGCTTGAGGACAAACAGTTAGAAATACCAAGTGAATCTAAGAAATTAGCGTTAATAAGAGCAATATGACCTTTGAATTGGCATAAACAAAGAAATCACAATACATGACTATTAACACAGAAGCAGAAAGACACAGGGAAATCCCAGCATTCAAAGAAAGGAAAATAATTTGGTGTTAGAAATTAAAGAAGTGTATGGGTTGAGTGAAAGGAGCTGATCATGTCAGAGCAGCGCTCTGCGCACCAATGACCATGCACACCAAGAGCATGAACTGATGTCGCAGTATTTTTTTGGGCACCTGCTGTGTACAGAGATATAGCCTGGACCAGTGGTAACACCGGTACCCAGACATCATCAGCAGAGAGGTGGTAATTTCCTCCTCTCTGGTGGTGATTCAAGATCCTTCTGACTCAAACAAAAGCCCTAAACCAGTCTGCAGTGAGGAAATGCTTTCCTGCATAAAGCCAGTCCCCTCACATTGAGTGACTCTAACAGCGGTAAGTGGGAGGCTTCCACCACAGTGAAAATACTGTGCGACAAGCTGTTCTCAAGAGATTTCCACAGCAGTTTTCCACCTTAACACATCAGGCTGTAGAGAGCAAGTTCCTCAGCATTTGTATCACTATAGCTCAGGATTACTTGGGTCAGAAAACAAGCCTGTCTGGGTGTTAGAACAAAAGTGACAGTGAAACAGGTACACAGTGAGGTTCATTAATCAAAGTCTGCTTGCTTTTAACTGTCGGGTGGTAACCACAGAGCTCGAGGTCACCTCTTGAGAACTTAATCTTATCAACCCTGACAAGCGCATATCTTGTCAAATCTAATCTCTGTGGGTTTGTGCATGTTACCCATTACAGCTGGTACCCAGCACAGACAATCATTAACCATCAGAACATGCCAGACCATATGGACTGGTGCACACACATATTCCAGGACACCGTCAGTGTTCAGACTGGGCAGCAGTCACATGGAGAAGTCAACAGCAAAGCAGACCCAGCCTACAACAATGGGGTCCCAGTTTGGTAACACACAGGAGAACGTCTTCACACTTCCTGAGGGAAAACATATATGTACATAGTCACACAAGCAAAGTCATTACCAAACAATGCTACTGAATGCAAAGATCTTGCTGTGTTCAGACAAACACATCTAGAGTATAGATCTGCAACTCATGAAAAAAAAATAAAATCAATGATTACACATTTTTTTAATTTAAACTTTCTCAGAGTTGAGTATATAATTTGCAACAAGCTACTTCCCTATGAAAACAGCTGCTTTTTGTCAGTTAGGCTTTTTCCTCATTTATTCATTTTTCTGGTGCTCATTGTTTCTCTGGTATATGTATGTGTAAGATCCATATACGTATATTCACATATTAACAGAAACGAGCACAAGGAGAAAAAAAAACAAAATGCAGACTAGATATCCAATATAAAAGCTTGTCTTGTTGCTCAAAATTTTCCCAAAGAGAAGGAAATATTTTGAGTGCGTTTAACACTCTCTGACATCAACTTTAGTTCAGCTGGAGGTCAATGGGATCTGAATGCCTTCAGCAACCTGAGAAGGACATTTAACATTTTACTGGGCTGTAACTTGTAGCTATTTATATAATTCAACTGGGCAAGACCAATAAACTCTGATGACCTTAAAAGGGTCTGCTCCTGAAAGACACTGATCACGCTTATGGCTACATAGACCCCGGCCTCCTGTTCCTGCATGACAGTGCAGGTACTTCTTCCACCAGCTTCATGCTAGTACACTTTTTCCCCTTCCTCTGTCACAGCTAATATATTAACATTACAAACCCAAGTATCTGCCAAATGTACAGCAAAGTGATTTCCCTAAACCCTATGGAATTAAACTAGAATCAATTTTGATCCTGCATTTGGTGAGAAAATAAATTTTTAACCTTTGAAATTATATTGGAATCTCCTGTAAACTCTGGCAGTTGATATGCCTCTGGCACACACTGCGCGATTGCAGTGTAAGCCTACAGCTTCTCTTTTTGTCCAATTCCACTCTCAAACCCAACACGTGCTTGTGTTCCTTAAAGCACGGGAAAACTCTTCCACATTCGAAGAGCAGAATACGACTTACACACCTTTCTTCTGTTTATCTCCCTTGGCTCATAAAATGTACATGGGATGCTATAGGCACAAAAGAAATTCTAGCACTTTATGGCCACATAAGACCTTCATTTTGAAAGAACAGCTCTTAAGCAACAGTACATACAGGTATCATACTCCAGCACTGCACATCCTAAATTAAAAGGAAGGCTTATGGGTAGCTGTCAATCATAACCATTGCTTTTACCCATACACTACAGGCTTCTTTATGGCCACTGAGCAGTGGAAGGGCTACGAAGGATCCCTCTGGAAATTGAATTTTTGTCCTAATAAAAGTCCACAGATCTGAGAAAGTAATTCCATTCATTTCAGTCAGGAGCGGTTTCTCTGTCAAGCACCTGTTCTTCCAGAGACAAAGCTTTCATGGAAGGTTTAGCTACATTGTCAATGATGAAAAATGGCAAAATAGCTGTTCTGCTTTTACTGTGTTGTGTCTACTGTGCTTCTGAACAAGCTGCTGAAAGGGATGTGTCAGGCAGAAACATGGCAATATTCAAATAACTGCTTTCTTAATAGAAGGAGGAAAAATGTTTTGAAGACACAGCTTATCTAAATGATTATTTTGGTTTAGACAGCCTTGCATTTCACTGTCAATTACATGCAAATTTTAAACAGGCTACAAATACCAAATCAGCAAAGGAAAAAAAAAAAAAATCCATGAAATATTTCCCTCTGTTTAAAAATGATTAAATAATAAGACTGATGCCTACATCTTCCAAAGAAAAAGCTTTAAATATAAGGCTCAGATTCATATGGGATAATAATGGATCATACTCTCAGGACTGCCCAGAAGCACAGAGCAGCCTTAACTAGCTACCTGTGGATTCCTCCCGAGTCACAGATTTCTCAAGACAGAGAAAATTCTTTTGACCTTCTCAACCTTTTCATTTTCTTTTTTCATTTTCTTTTTCAGTGCATATAGTATTCTTGTTTCTGGCATTTCCGTTTCTCTTAGAGAGAAAGAAAGAGAAGCTGTCAAAATTTATAGGTACAAAACATTTCAGATTACACAGATTGTCCTGCAAAAGAGACAATATGCACTTTTCTCTGAATTTAACTTGTACATTTCAGGACTGATTTTCCAGCTGGATCTATATGTGTGCATACACGTTATTATCTCTCTTTAATGATCAAGGTTGCTAGCCAAGATGTTAAGGAATCAGATGTTCTTTATGCAGCCATGTTGAAGAACATGCAGTAGCCTGTTTCCCTAAAATTGTATTTCTCCTCAATCGTATTTCCCCTCTTTGCTGACATTTCCAAGTCACACAACATCACCTAACATTCTTTCTTGGATCCTTTTCTGGAGACCAAGAACACCCTATGTTTTTGTGAACGTGTTTAAAAATCTTTAGTTTTTCCATTCTGTGATACTGCTGTTGGTCTGTAGACAACTACAATCCTTTTACCTAACAGTGAAAATTCTTCGTTTCACGTTTACAATCCCAAAGCAACCTGACCTGTACAAAATGTTTGTAATTTTAATCTAAATTCAGATTAATCTAATCTGAATCATCACATCTCCGAGGCATCTCCTCCTGCCATTTGAACTTCTATTTATAGACTTCTGTATCTTAAAATTGGTTCTCCAAAACATTTAAGCTAGATGCTGCAAGTTTAATAAAATAGATAATATTCCTGCTGTGCTATAGAGAACACATTTAATTGGTCCCATACATCACTGGAATGAAAGTACATCTACCAAATTGAGATCTTTAGTCTAATGAGACTGGCAAATTATTTCTTCCATTCTTAAAAAGCCATGTTGTTTTTAAATATACGCTGTCTTGTTTAACTGTAGCTTCTCTTGCTGATGTTAGTGGCCATTATATGAAATCTTTTATGAGAGGTTACAAGGAGGACACAAGAAGAAAGAGAGAAGGGCTCAAAATAAGTAGGAGAATAGAAAGTCAAAATTATAACATATTAAGTAAAAATAGTATTTAAATATTGGGTTTGGGCAAGATTAGGTTTTATTTTATAGCACTGTTTTGAAGAGAGCTTGTCAGAAACACATCACTGCTGCCCTGGGTACCACACAACAAACAGGCAACTTTGAATAAGCCTCACACTACAGAATGACCTAAGAGTAACATAATAGTCTATTTAAAACAAAACAAAAAACAACCAAAAAACAAGCCAGAACCCCAACAAAACAGTTATCCAATTCTGAGTAGTCTCACAGTAGCATTTTAAAAAAGAATAAGAACTAATACATGAGCAACTTCCAAAGGTAGTTTTTATTGTAATGAAGCCTTTTAAATGCTTTTCATGATGCTGTATGAACTTGTGGCCACCCTCTTAGTGCTTTGCAAAACCAAGAGGTTTCTTGACCTTGGAAAACAAGCCTGTGGAGCAAGATGCTGCTAAAAGTAAATAATATTTTTAGTATTTCATTAGGCAGGTGAAGTTTTCTCCTTTATGTAATACTGCACTCAGAGATCAAAAATTCCGACAGCAATGGAGCAATTCCTAAACTGATGTCCTAAATGACACCATCGCTGCACATTTTGCAAGGGATTTTAAGGAACATGAACATTAGTGAAAGCCCTGATGTTAAACCAGTACTAAAAGCATGTTTTGAGAACTTACTCTTTTACATTGCTGTGAAAAGTCAGTGAGGTGAAAGGCCAAGGGTTACCTTAGCCTCAGCTGTGAATGTCTATTATTATTCACTTGAACCACACTTTTAATATCACACTGTATTCCTTCTCTTCTCCTAGTTATTGCCTAGGACTACCAATGCTTTTTATTAGTTTAGAGTCTTGTGATTTTATCCAGCAATTACCTCTAAAGCAACAGATTTCTGCCAAAGGAGAACACAACTGCCCAAGCGCATTAATTCTGGGCTGATGGAAATAAAGGGGATTTTTACTGCAGACTTACATGGGCCTGAGATTTCACCCCAGGAGTCTGCCAGCACCACAGTTCACTGACAGAGCATTGCCTCCTGACTCCTTATTGGAATATCAATACACACAATCACAAAAAGTAATTAGTGACACCGTATTCTTCAAACAGACCTTTTGCTCTGTATTAAACTGCCAAACTAGCAGACTTAATTATTTTACTGAAAGATTACAAGAGTACTTTAATGCTGCATCTTAATGTCTTTATTATCTTTCTGCCAGGGAAGTACCTGTAGGCTCCAAGGAAGCAACCTCAACATTTCAAACACTGCATATCTGCATACAATAAAAGCAGCTTTCCCTGAAGTGCAAGAAGAAAAGTTTCTCTAAAAAGTCTGCTGAGAAAAACCTGCCAAGACTTATAACTCCATGCAACATAACAGTTTATTGGCTGGCCAATAGTTTAGGGCACCGTATTCTCAGTCAGTCAAGTTTGGAACAGCAGCAGAGTAAAAACTAATCTAGAAAAAAAACTTCTGCTTACTCAGAGGCTTAAGTTTGCAAGCCACTTTTTGCAGAAGGATTTATTCGTTAACTTTATTCACTAAATATTCATTTCAAGAGGAAATGTAATATCTTAAAGTCTCACAAAAATAATCAGGACATAGTTCACTTTGTGGCACTACCATGTATTAATGTGGTCTAAATGTCTTTCTCCTCTTAGACTGTCTCAAAACATTGCTGCTAATGAGATTTTATCGTCCATGCCAGATATCCTCATAGCAATTTTCTTATTTCTTACATGAAATTATGAATAATGTATTTTTCTCTATATCACAAACTAATTCTCTTTCACAGGGAGAAATGTGAATAAATTCTAATGTTACTTATTTAAAATTTTTATTTATCTTTACATGCAAAAATAATGGCATTGACTGCAGTAGGTGTCCATAATGTAAGATTTAACTCTGTATTGGAAGTAAAATTGCACCTTTAATTTCCATTTTAAATATTTAGATACGAACCAAAATTTATTAATGAGTCAAACATGTTCAACTTCTGCATATGGGTTCCTAAGTGAACCCACATTGCCAGTCTGTGTGCATTTGTCCAGATCACAAAATGTAAAATGCACACAATCAAACAGGTTTTGGCATTGCAAAAACCATGTTTTGTACTGGTAAATGTTCACAAACAACAGAAAAGGATCCATCTGAAAGTCAGGTTCATTCTTCTTACAACAGACTGACATACAAATGATGTGACTCAACTCTCTGCCCAGCACTGGGTGTGTACTGTCATTTGAGCACTGCGTCCTCGCGAGGATCAGCTACGTTGTCATCTGCAGCAGTGATCCGAGGTGAGCAGCACTCCTGAACATTGCTCCTTACAGAAACAAACAGAGGGCAGCTGAGCCCCAGCCCGCTTGCCTTCCAGGGTGTGGATCTTGATGCAGATCACTGCTCCTGCAAAGCTGGCAAAGAGGGAAACCTGGCACAGCCAGGTCACTTGTAACCTGTAACAGTGGAATTTCCCGTGAGCCGCTTCTCAGGACTGTCAAATGGGGGAAATGCACTAATAACAAATACTTGGAACTAGGATGCAGGTTTAATGAGGTCTCAGTTGGCTGTAATTCAAATTCCTCCTGAATGCAGAAATTTGAATCCACAAGCCCATTTCTGGACACACTTCTAACATATGTTGGACAGCACTGCTTTACTCAGTGGTAGAAGCATTAGTTTTCAAGTAGTTCTCTCTTTTCCAGTAGTTTGGTTTTTAATGTATGTGTATATATATACACACGTATACATAATAGCATATCATGTATATAGAAAAATGGGTGAAAGAAGGTAGGAAAATGGTTGAGCTAAGAGTTGCAGACTTTCATAATGAGCATGTGTATCTACACACGCTTTTGATTACAACATAATTCAGCAAGAAGTTCTTGACTTTCAAGTACAAACATCCAGGATCTTGATTTTCAGTTAGTGCCAGGTAAATCAGCACCAGTGAAATCAACTGAATTGGCAAAATTAGCAAGAGCTGAGGACCTGAACAGCCTTTGTGAATATAAATCTTACTCAGGTACAGAGAACGCACATTTTCAAAGACATTTAGACATCCCAGAGTTCTGACAGAATGAGCTACTGTTTGGATTTTTTTTTTTCCTCTTTCCCATGGAAAGGGCAGCAATATACATGCAGCAATAAACCCTAACACCAAGGTGTTCTCAGGAATAACAGATCACTTGCCTAGCTATGAAAATAAGTTCAGTTTAAAATTCGTTGCTTTTTTCCAGCAAAGCAAATGATGTTAAGTGATTCAACTCTCACATCCATTTACAGAAACAATTATAAAATAGGCAATAGCATATAAATCTCTTAAGCCCCAGTGTATCTTCCAATCCTGATTTAGAACAGAAATGTCTGCCTTGTGAAAATCTTATTTAATATTTTTTCTTATGGACACTGTGCAGGGAAATGAAAGAACTGTAGCTTTCGGCACATTTTGCACACTTTGTGCTTGCCTGCCTCCCTGAACAGGACTAAAAAACTACTAAAAATAACATCTGCATTTTCTCCCATTTCAAATTTTACAGCTAGCAGAGGTTTACACTTTATTCAAGCATGTTGTCAGAGGAGAGGGGAGGAACAACTGACCTATGAATCGCTAACAAAAGTCTTGTCAAAAACAGCTCAATATACAAAAGTTAAAAGTTAAGCCTGAAACCATCAGATGCAGTGTTTCAGTTAAAGAAAAATCTTCAGTAGGTCTTCAGAAGAGGGTGGAAAATGTAAATTCTCTATCTGCAGTACTCAGCTGCAAAATGGGAAGATAGTGTATTTTAGTTCTTTCCTCTGAATTCTACAGCTTTTGTTCTAATAAGAGCAGTGCCAAATCCAAACATCATTTACTAGTAAAATACTGTGATGATAAGCACACTACAACTATCTTCATAGGTCATTTGGAGCTAATAGAGAGAATTTCTCTCATGCAATCAAAATATGTTCTAATTAAAACAAAAATTTGAATGCGTGCCTTTAGGGAGAGAGGAGGCTGAGGACACTGACTCTTCATGTGCCACAGCCACTCAGGAGTCTTTCCTCTCAGAAGCAGGTATCTGGCCAGATTCTATGAAATCAGTGTTGCTTCACCAGTTGACAAAGGATGAGGGTTTGTCACCACATGTGTGTAAAGCTGCTGGCATCTTCTTTCCAGTGTTTCCCCCTGAGATTAATTGCTTTCTGGTTGTCCCATAGCTTCCTGTCATTTTTCTCATTTTGATTTCCATTTGATTTTGAGTGGAGCTGCAGCAGATAAACTTGGGTGAATAACAACTTCTCTGAATCCTTATTTTTGCTCTCTCCCCATCCTCTATTGGTTGCAGTCTGAAATGAATTTAAGATGTGGGTATACTGAAAACATGGGAGAAATGTAAATTGAAAACCTGAAATTAATGGTACTTTTAATAAAAAAAAACCCCAAACAAACCAACCCTGAATTGATATTTCAATACAAAAAAAGTTTTTTCAAGAAAAAAAAAAGGCAACATGAAAAAGAAAACATTCTGATTTTGGGGAGATTATCTAAAAGGTGGAGATTTCCAAATAAACCATTAAGAAAAACTGATATGAATTTGTAGACCATTGCAGAATTGCCAGAGCAGTGTATTTTGCTCTACAGACATTTTCACTAAAAAATAACTTAATGATCTAGACTGTCTTCTGCAAATGTCAGTCCCTAAGATCCTGAATACGGGCACCTCAAAATCCAGGAATCAGTCCAGGATTGATGTACCTGCTTCAGTGCTGTCATTGATCTCACAGCACTAGGATTACAGAACTTCTGGTGAAGTGTGGTCATCTTGGTACTACATAAATACAGCTACTTATCAAATAACCATTAAAATATCACTTAGAGTCATCTTTTGAGATAGTTTTTCAGTACAACATTAAGTTGAATAAATTATCATTCATCCCAAAGAGGTCTCAACTTTCTGTTACTACTGGGGCAGTTTTTTCTTTCAATAGAGAGGTGAGAGCTAAAGAAGTGGAGACGATGAATGAAGAAAACAGGACAGAAGCCAGGGAACTGCCACCACTTTCACCCAGCAAGTTCCTACCTCTCCTTTCAGATTTAACCTTGGCTCTCCCCGTACAGATTCCCCATCAGACATCCCTGCAGGAGCAAGCACCCCAAGAGCAATTATTTCTAAATAAGCACTGCAGCTCTATATTATTCATTAAATCAAACACTAGGAACTCAAACCAGAAGGGTTGATCCATGCATATGCAACCATGAGAGGCTTTGGAGAAAGGAAAAAAAAAAAAAAAAAAAAAGAAAATGTGTCTTTTCATTTTTTTTTCCATTTTACAACCCTGCTGAAATAGTGCAATTTGCTTCTCACTTGTATGCAGCAAAGTGAGTAGACCCACCACCACGAATCCCTGACAGTGTTAGATGCTTCTGTTGGGAATTTCATTACTGTTTCTTAGGAACTACCTGCAAGTATTTTCTCAGCCTTGTTATTAAATACAGAGCTTACAGAAGTTACTGTGTTTCATATGCACAGTACAAACGACACTTAAAAATCACATCAAGGGTGTGGGATGAGATTTTCAAGGTGAGATTGAGAACTCTAATGGAAGTGGGAAAAGAATTTAATCAGTCACAGCAAGGCTGTCAAACTTTCTACTTCACTGTCTGACATGGGCAGACACATATAATAACCATTGCTTAATAGATGAACTCTAACACACATTAAAAATCAACTGTTGGAATAGATGCACAAACACTTAAGGTAAAATTTCTATCGGATATGCTTCTGAAAGTTCCCTTATGAGGTTTTTGAAATGCTTATGTGAAGGACTCTTGTTGCTTTCAATCCTCCATGTATTCTTAATATACTGAGATGAGAAAAAAAAAACTCATTTCAGCTTCCAGATCCATTACTCCAGGCAGGCAGACTCAGTTTAGTTCATGTTTTTTTTCCCTACTTAATTAAAATTCTGTGGTAAAGGGAAATATCTTCTCTGCAATATTAATCTTGTTTTATTCTTCCTCTTTTTAGATAGGAACAAGCATCATAAAGCATATGATTAACTAAATGCTGAAGTTAAACCTTGTGTGTGCATAGGATCTTAGTGACATTCCACGTCAGTAGCTCCCAATATCCAGAACCTGAGCCAGAGCTGGCAGGGAAACCAAAGAACCCCCTCACTAGTTTTGCTTCTTACAGGCACACCCAAATCTCCAGTCATTAAACAAGATCAAATGTTCTGTTATGCACAGAACAAAAAGAGCAAAAGTTTTCCATTTAAGTCAAGAAATCACAAAAAGAAATCAAAATCAACAGATCTAGATCCCCTAGTAGAGCTGCTACCTCAAGAAATGTCAGCATAGAGCAGAAAGCCAGGGCCTGCTGGCTAAGACACAGCAGTCAGATATGGGCAACTGGACCCAAATTCATTTCTCTGCATGATGCTACACTTGGTACAAACACACACTGCTACTGGCATTAACAGAGCCTTGGAAATCCCTGTACCACACTCCCCCATGCACGGCAGACAAATCCTGAGTCAGCATGATGGATACAGCACTGATAAGAGTCTAGTGGCTTCCTAAATGCAAGGTTTTATAAAACAGCACAGCAAGAGATTTCAGGAAAGAATTTGAAGAGTCCCAAGAAAGCTCTGAAAAACTGTGATAAACTTCTAAAGCACGAAGGGGCAACATGCAAGAAAACAAAAAAGCACTTGAATGAAAATCTGACAAGGTGGAAGGGAAGTACAACAAGCCTGGCTTTCAGGGGCAAGGTGGGAGTCAAAAATTGAAATAGTGTATGGGAGATGCTAGAGAAACAGGTCACTCCAGGGTAACGTGTGGTAACTTGCCACTGCAACTATTAAAGCACTCTCTCAGAATGATCCTTTAGGAGCTATAAGCTTTAAGCTCCAGCACATAGAGGCAATCAGCTTAAAACCACTGAGATAGTAACAACAGAGATAAGAAGTTGCAGTATATGGTACAGTTCCACACAGCAAGACCTGTGCATTCTGAAGTTTCATGCTTCCAAGCTCCAGCTCATGAAGAAAAAAAAAAAAAAAAAAATCCTGACACATTTTCATTTAAATGCTCTATTTGATGATGGTTCTGTGTAGCTCCCCTAGGAGCAATTTAAAGTTTACCCTATCCTTTCTTCAAAGTGTACTTCTAAAGTGCTTGCAGAGTTTACCAATCAATTTGGCCATTAATATTCTACTCTCTCTCAACTTTCCAAAAGAAAAACTTATTTAAGAGTATTGCAGTATATTTCAGGATGCACATCTGCTGCTTGAACATCACTTCTAGTCAACTGTGAAAACATCTGCTAAACATATGCAGAGACAAGCAAAAAAAAATCCATCTCTGAACATAATTTTGCATTTCCATACTAGATAGTCGTCTTTGCTTACATGGTACAGTGGATTTACACCTGAAGAGCTTTTAAGACTTTCTTTTGTGCCTTGCTTTGCTGTTGCTGCTGTCAATCCTCCGTAATATTTTACAAAGATTAACTGAACATTTGCAGTGATATATTGCCAAAATGAATGAATACAGCACTGTAGCTAGCCTGAAGCTGAAGTCTACAGGCAGTCTGGACAGCCTCAGTACCTGATTCCCTATCACCATCTCTTTTGAGGAGCACTGTGTACTTTGGTTAAGAAGAGCTGCCCTCACAGGCAGGTGCCAATAAACTTATTAAAGTCAAATAAGTCTGGTCACCCTTCTTCCTCAAGGGGAATTTGCTTTCTTGTCTGCTTATTTGTCATTCTGTTCTACTTTCACATATAAGAGAAGAAACAGGAGAGCAAAGCAACATTTTTTTGGTGACTACAGCCCATCCTGCCTCAAGCACAACACCTGGCCACCCTCTATGCACTGTAATGGTTGTCCTGTGATACACAAGAGCCTGTGGATCAGTTGTGAAATTTGCTTTTGATGTCCACTTCAGCATATCTTACATCAGAGAGCTATGCCAGTTGATAATCCAGTCAGTCACTTCCTAACCTAGGACCTACACATTTTTGAGATTCTTGGTACCTGGCAATTCTTATTAATTTGAACTAGAGATTCGAGTTCTTATTAGCCGTGCAATTCTCGTGCCTCTTTATGCGAGGTGTTTTAGAAACCCAGGCTCTCATATTAGAAAGAGCAATTGTGTTGCTCCCTAATTAGCTCAGTAAAACACATGGATGATACCACACCAGACTCATTCCTTCTTTATACTTTAAACCGCACACACACAAAAAAATCCAAGACTTAAGCAATATTATATCTAGTATTTTCATAAGTAACAATTCAACTTCCCTCAGAGTAACCACCCTGACTCATCATTAGTCATGAGCAGTAATTCTGAATTTGCAAGTTCAAACTGAGCATGCTTGAGCTAGAATTCTCTGCTTTCAGATTTCATACCACTATCTCTACAGTTCCTCAATCCCTCTTTTTTTTTAACTTTCTTCTATTATATAATATTATCTGTGTAATAATATTCTTCAAAAGATACAGGAGGAGCTGTGCATCTACAATACACAACTCCAGATTACAAATGGAAACAATGATTACGGAATTTCCTGTTTTCCCTAAATAGTACTTTCCTGCATTTAATGCTAGAAACATATATGGAACTTTGTACAGATAAAAATTTCTGAAGTCTAATGGAAAAATAAGAAAGAAACAGTGAGAAACCTCTTTATATACATGGTAACATATATGCACTAAAATAATTTATTATTTGTAGATAGGAAGAAGAAACCAAAAAAATAATAGCAGAAGGGAAAGGTCAATTATGATATATCATTTACCCTAAGCATGTTAAAGGTTAATAAATTAAAATGTGATTTTAAGGCTCATGTTTGTTTAAGGACAAGGAAAAGAGGAGATTATAAAAAGCCACAAAACGGCCAGTGGATGACAGAGCAATTTGCAGTAATACACCAATTACATCCACGTCTGCAGACACAAGGAACATGGTTTGTGGGTCTCCTTCCTGTGACCAACCAAGTGTTTCCCAGTCCCTTATGGCTTTCCACTGTTTTTACAAAAAGCTGGAGAAAATTGTACAGCTGTGCACCATGGTAGAACTTTTATATCTTTACCTCTCCTGGAAAAATAACGTCAGTGAATAACAGTCTCAGGGAATAGAGAGGAATACAAAATATGGAAGGTTGTCAAGGTCCAATCCTGCCATGAATTGTGATAGTATTCAAAAACAAGAGGATGCTACATTAATCTAAGTTAACGCTCAGAAGAGGTGCTCAGCTGGTACAAACAGAGCTAGTTTCACAATGTGTTTGAATCTGTGACGGCTCGCTGCTGACTGGCTTATGAGTTCTGAAGGCAGCAGCCACCTTGAGCCCACCTGAAAGAGACCTCACCTGATCCACCAGTGTCACTCAGCAAACTGCCACTGGGATAGTTCTGTGCACCCTCAGATCACCTGGCATTCAGCATCCACAGCCAGACCTCCAGACCATTGTCTCCTTTGGACAGTCTTGTCCTTCATGTATTCTCTATTTGTCACATTTACTTTTCCCTGCCTTGGGAGAGCACAGGGAACTCCATGCTCCCTTTGAAGCTCTGATCAGCGCTGTCTCAGGACAGAAAGACACAATCCAGTTGGTTACAGAAGTGTGATAGCTCATTGCTTACTGCACTATCACCAGGAAGAATCACTTTGGACTGTGAAGTTTTCAGATATAATGAATACATAAACACAATTAAAGCAATAGCTGCACTTTGTGTTCATTTTATTTTGACAGCTGTGCTTCAGCTGTGATTATACTCTGTTCTGTACTCGGAAATGTGCTGTCATATAATGACCTCTTCATACAAAACCTTCAATATAAGGCCCAGCTACTAAATATTTGCAGAGATGGACTGAGACCACCAAATCATAGGCAGGTTCTAAAATACAGAGATTAGTGAAGTGTTAATCGAGCCCTGTAGTGGTTTTTTGGTGACTAACTAGAAAAAGAAACCACAATATTTGGGTTAAAAAAAAAAAAAAAAAGGACCCCAGAAGATGTACATCAGAACAGTGCTCATGCACATAGCTGAAAATGCAGGACACAGAGGATAAGTAATAAAAATACACAACCCTTCCCCCAACAAATAATCATCATCATTCACCCAAAATATTATTTCCACAGTGAAATCCTGACCTCCAGCTCCAGTTTGAATGATGGTGCTGGCAAAGGGGGGCAGCTGATAAATTGAGCCATCACAATATTCCCAGCCTAGAGGTAATTCTCAGAGTATGTTGATCTACTACAGCAACTGTCATGCTTCACCAACACTTTCCAGCATTTCTGGACAGGAGTCAACGTTGAGAGCAAGGAGCTGTTTGCAAGACTCCACAAAGATCTGAGATAGAAATGTCTTGCACCAGTGACAGTGGAATAAGGGGTTTAGAGAATCAAAGACGTTAGAATAAAAAAAAGCCAGGATTCAGTATACGGCATTTAAGGACAGTTCAGATGATCAGTCCAATTTTTTTTTATATATATTTTTTTTTAAGAGTGTTAGTGGTTGTAATTGGGACAGATCTTCCTACATTCTTCAGCCAGATTCATCTGCTAGAAGCATACAACTATGTCACATAGAAAACTTAACATGCAGGTCCTTTTTTCCACTAAAATCAAGAGTTCCCACCTCAGCTGCTATGAAGCAGTCACTACACAAACAGGCTGGACCAAAACCAATTTAGGGCGTTAGCATGAGAAGGATCAGTGTAAACCATTCACCTCCTTTGATAATTTATCCTGCCAGTGCGGGTATGCTTAGGTATTAAAATCCAACTCACTAACATGAGCAGTGCAGCCTTCCTCAGCTGTTGCAGTCTATTGTCCCTAGCCCAAGAGGCAAATAAACCCTTTTCAAATAAATTTCAATTAGCCAGGCTTTCCTATTGTTAAAGATCAAGGAAAAACCCTGGAGAACCCCATTAACATGCAAATGAGTAGGTACACAAACATAGTTCCTATGTGAGCCTGTATCAGCAGAAACACAATTAATTCTAAATACAGATACATCTAATGAGATTAACATTGGACAGCTTTGTAACAGACTCTCATAACCTACTAATTTATACCCGCTGCTACCACTGAGCCTCCCCAAGAGACAGAAAAGCCTTCCTGTATCTTTGCAGCCAAAAAAAGTCAAATCCCTGTGGGTAACTCACCAGATCTTGCGCTGGAAATCCTAATGGAGAAGCATTTCTGCAATCTGCACCACACTGCAGCTACAGGAGTTGGATTGCAGAAATGGGGTTGAGCCCACCTAGCATTGGTTTGGTGAAGTCTACCCCATTGCTTTGTCTCCATTAGGATTTTTTCCTCAGATTAGTTGTCTTGCCATGAAATGATACTGCAGCATATGCTGCTTTGCAGCAGCAGTTCCATTCCCCTGACAACTGAGCTGACATTGCCTTTATGACCTTTCCTAAAGGCACGTGTCCCATAGAAGAAGCTCCCATCAAGCCCAAAGCCTTCTAGACAGCACAGGAATTTAGACCTATGAACACCACTGTAACTCCAAACTTTGTTTGCTTTCTCATTTTGCAACAATAAATCTGCATTGACCTTTGGTTTTTTCATTGGCTTTGGACAAGTTATTTCACCTAGCAATTTCTTGAAGCAGTAATGCTTTCCTTCCTCAAAGTATTTTGATAATTTCTAATGTAATATTTGTAAAATGCTTGCTAGAGTTTTCTTATGATTATTCTCACACTGAATGCAAAAATAATCCAAGTGGTTTATCACATTTTGCCAGATCATCATGACTGGGCCCCTCCATACACTTCATACAGCTGAACTTCCATGAAGCAATTTTCATTAGAAATCATTCAGGTCTTTAAGCAATCACGAGCAACATAAATTTGTCTGCCTCCAACTTTTCCAACATGATGTGTGATCACTTACTATTTTCATTTTTTGCACTACTTGTATTCCAAAAAGTACATAAAGTTTAGATACTCTACAACTCCCTGAAAGTATATTTTAAAAAACATTTTCCAAAAGCTTAGGCTCCTGTGACTGAGTTACAGATGTAACATTTATTCAGCCAGGAACAGTATTATGCTGCTGAATTTGAGTCACACAGTGCAAGTTTAAGATTTTGAATAGCATAGTATAGACTTATTAAAACAAAAATACCATATCAATTGAAAAAAAATAAAAGAAAGAGCAGCATAAACTAAACTACAAAACCAATTAAAAGTCTCAGTCTCTATTTTTTCAGCTCTATGATAGTATCAAGTCTTCACTCCTCTCTCTCTCTCCCCTTTTTAGGCACTTTGACAGGGAACTGAATTATCATACAACAGTTTCAGAAGACAGTACAGAGCTATAATATTGAGACAGATTGGCTCCCATCGAGCCTAGATAGCTATACAGCCAGAAGACAGAATGTTAATGCTTTTTAGCAGGCCTGTTTAAGGTAACTGTAGTGTGCCATTGTCACGGCTGACATGTCTCTTACATCCACTGTAAAAGGCACATGATACGATTACAAGAGAGGGAGAGCTGATCAAAATGTGTAGTTCATTTGCAAATGAGCTGCTTATAAATTGTTTCTGCCAATTTCTGGGCAGATGTCCACTGGGGACACACTGCTTACTGAACCCTGTATGATCCTAAACCAGACAGTATTCTGCTAGTCTGTACCACGGAGACAGACTATCCGAGGAGTCTCCTGACACTAATGATGTCCCTGCCAAAGACCTGCAGAATAAAGGCACTGGTGGCCTCATGAGCCCTTAGACAGAACAGTTTGGCAAGGCAAGCCTTTCCAGGGCAATAGCAAAGTTTTACCTCCCTAGAGATATGGGAAAGGGAAAGTAAGAAATTGCTTTTCTCTGAAAGCAATAGCAACATGCAACAGCACCAGTCCTCCAAGTTTAATTCACTAGCTTAATTTAGACTTTTTTGAATGAAGGCTGGGAAGGAAAAGGGATAGAGGAATAGAAGACATCTTGTGCATCTGCATCCATGGCAGCTGCTTTTTGACAGCACCAGTGTACCAATACTCTTGGGCCAAAGGGGTGTAGATTCAGCAGATGCTAAGAAATGGGAATAATCAATCTATATTCAATGGGATTGAATCATTAAGATTCTTCTTGTACTACTTCTGGAGAAATTCTAAATTGAAATTATTCCCCTGAACGCATACAAAAATGTACAAAACAAAAAGTGACTTATGCAAAGGTAGAACAAGTTCTAAACGAAGGCTATAGAAATTTTTGCAACTGTTTTAGTTCAGGAAGATACCTGTAGCAATCCAAGTACCAATGGAAGTTAACTGCAGACTTTTAAAAGACTGCAATACATCAATAGAAGCAAACCTAGCCCTCACCTCCTGGGAATACTGATTCAGCAGCAACTCTTCTCAGGTTGTTCAGCCATAACAGAAATCAGTAGCCTCAGCCCTTACTAATGTTCCTCTTGCAATATTTAAAAAGTCTTATGCTACAATCCAGGGAGATATTTCAAAATATTGTGATGTCAAAATATATTATTACCTCAACAGGAGGTCATTATGGGGTAATTTGAAGAGAAATGCTTTTCAAGAACGGAGTTGTGTTATTGTATGAACAATACAACTACCAAACAGCCACAAACTGTCAGATTTGCTTCTAACCAGTGTTTAACTGTAGCAGTGTTTAAGCAGAAAGACAGGCAAGCTCAATAAGACCGAATCTTGATCAAGCCTAAATACATATTTTCAGTTTGCCACCATTAATGAACATGACATAAATTGAGTTGAATGTTCTGCTGTCTAATTTTCTTTAATAACTATGAGATTTCTGGATTTAGACTTACACATGCAAAGTGTAAGTGGTATTGCATGCATAAAAAGGTAAGTGTGGATGATTCTAACATGCTGCAGTTAGCCATAAACTGAACTTAATATTTAGTCACAGCTGCAAGAATATCTGGGCATATCCATACAGCTGCTGTCTACTTCACTCCAGTGCTCAGGTCCCCCAGTTGTCCAGCTTGCACATAAACATATGCATGTGTTCCAGCCTGGAACAAACTACATCATTTTGTTAGCAAATAATTTTGAATGTAGATGACAGGCCCTCCCATGAGACAGGACGGGAGAATAGCATGACATATTTTTGGGGGTTTTTTTGGGTTTTTTTGTTGGGTTTTTTTTGTTTGTTTGTTTTTTTAATTTTGCATCCTTGAAGGGGGGGGTGGGGGGGGGGGGTTGTCAGCCTACAAGAACTATTTAATGAGTTACTTTTGATCTCTGTGATCCCTCTCCACCCTAACACATATAGCATCTGTAGGCATCTAAACATAGGTTGATAGCAAAACAGCATCTGAGCTGAGACCTCAATTAGGGGCTTGGATAAGCTCTGTTAGACTAAACAGGGATAAAAGCAACAAGAGCCACAAGTAGGATGGAGTTCTGCTTTCCAGTAACACCCCTGTATCAAACAGGAGTTTGTGCTTTGGGAACTGAAATTCTCCACTGGACAGAATATAGCACACTTGAGACCTATTTTCAGAATTTAAGAGGCCCATCGATCTTGAGCTAGCCCAGTGCACAAGGATGTATTTCTTTCCCAGTGCTGAAGGTCTCAGAATAACGGTCCATTACCAAGATACATGGAGAGAATTACTCACTAAGTGCTCAAGGAAGGGAGTGGTCCTGATAGCTGGAGCAAGGCACAGTATCCATGGTTTGGGGGCTGGATGTGTGCAGGAGGTGTGTTTATGTTTATTCTGCAAATTAAAATATAGAGAAGAAAAGGTCTTTCTTCATATTTTTGGTATAGAAAATTAAGATTACATAGAAGAATTCCTAACTGAGGATTTGAATGTCTAAACACTGCAAAGGAATGTTCTATTGTAGCTCAAGACTACACATTTCTATAGAACATTTTTACAGCCCCACTCAAAAGTCTCAGTTTTACTTCCATTACCTTCTAATCTTCATCTTACTATCTATATGTATAATTTAATTGGTAATTTGTATCTATGTTATAAAAACCATTTGTGAAAGTGTTTTAAATGGCTTTATACATGATTAAACTATTTAAGAAAAACCTACCCAAGCATTCCACCCCCACCCAACAGTAATAAAAATTATTCAGGGTTTGTTTTTCTGTTGTTGTTGTTGGGGTTTTGTTTAATTTTTGTTGTTGTTGCTTGGGTTTGTTTGTTGTGGGTTTTTCTGTTTGTTTGTTTGTTTTAGTGCAGGCAGGAAATGTAGTATAAACCTAAACTGATAGCAGGTACATAATTATGTCTCCAGGTAGCATTTCAGATAGCTTTGAATCATCAGAGATAGCAGTATTTTGTAGTTAGATTTTTTTTTTTTTTAATACACATTGCTATATAACAATGGATCATAATACAAAAAAAATATTTTAATGCTTTGGGTGTATTTTACAAGAAATAGATATCCTTATCCTTTGCACAAACAATTTCTATGCAATGAGCTATTCTTATTGATTATGACAGGGTCAACATGAAAGCAGCAGCTAACAGATGCACTCTCTCCCTAGAGATGAAGTGCATGTCAAAATTATCATGCCGAGACATGCCCTGTCCTTTCAAGCTGCTTGAATCAAACTTCATGACATGAAGTCTATAAAATCTACACAGAGTTCAATCTCATTATTTCCCCTATCTGATTGCACAGATAATATCCTCGTATCTATTACAGTCTGAGACTAGGCTGATGGAACAGAGACTTGATCCTAGATTCATCCATACATATGGAAGCCCAAGGAGATGCCTGTCTGATGTTGCCTGATACCAAAGGCCATGGAAAGTCAGTCATCTGAGAAAGAATCCATCCTCTGCATGTCAGCTGTCAATGCAAAAGTGCAAACACATATAGAAAAGGGTGGTAAGGCAGCCTGGCCCAGCTTGCCCTCACACGCTCCCAGTAGCCAGCCCTAACACCATTTGCAGCAATTTGCACAGCAGTACTCAGATTTTCTACATCTCTCAATTTTATGTCACCGAAGGCCAGTTATCAAGCTCAGTTAGTATCCAAAAGGCTGACATTTTCTCTCTCCAAAATAATCCTCCTCTGCCTTGCAAGGGAGGCTCTGGACTTGTCTTTTGGTGGCACTTGGCTGACACCTGTCGACACGGTTACACAGTCAGCCATGGTGCAGCCACTTCACTGGCAGCTTGCGTGGGGGCTAATCAGAACACTTGTGACATTTTTCTCCATTCACTTGTTATTTTTAATTACTGCTTGTAAAGCATTTTGAAGATAAAAAATGCTGGAGAAATGCTATGCATGATCTCTGCTCAATGGCACTTATTTTAGGATATCTGTCCTGGGTTACCCAATGAGGTAAGCAACAAATAAAAGTTATCCAATTTTACCAGCTATGAGAACAAAGACAAAAGAATAAAAAAGAAGGATACCACACCTGGCACTCAACTGAGGAAATATAATTTCCTGCTATCTTGACTGAAGGAGCTCAAAATTAGCAGAAAGGCTCAGGAGAGCTACTTGTCCTTTCCCCTGAAAGATGAGGTGAAGAATTGGTTTTTGACACCAGTAGGTGCTGAAACCATATGGAGAGATTATTTCCTTCTTACGAACCTCCAGTTTTCTTTAACTCCTGCAGTTCATTCTTAGTGACCGTAACCCAGTGCTCCAGACCAAAGACAGAGGACAGTTTGTAGGAGTGTACAAATGGGAAACTGTTTACCACTATTTCTCAGTTACTTCTGTGACAAAGCCTAGATGCAGCAAGCAGAGGATCCACCTTCAGGCACATAGTTACATATTGCACTGATGTATGAAAAGGTTGTCACTGGAAAAGAAGAGGAATTTTGAATTATTGGCAATATCACCTAACACCAATTTGACCTATGAAAGTATTCTGTTCAAATTCCCCAGGATTTGGAGTTAGCTAAATATGGAAGTAACTAAAGCATTCAAATGAGTAAGTTAGACAAATGCTACTAAGATACAGATTTAAGTCTTTGCAACCTAATGCTTAGAGGCTTTGATCCCCAGTCACACTGCTAAAGAAATACAGGAAATACCTTTATATAGGCAATTCAGCAAAAGCCTGTGCTGCATCACCATGTCAAGTGCTGTGCTTTGGTTAGCCACATCTTCCTTCTGTCAGGTCCCTCTCTGGAAACTGCTGTCACTGGACCCATTTGCTGGGATTTGGCAGTGGAGAAGCTGTTTGTGCAGTGGACTCTAAATGAGACCATGGCAGGACTGGAGACTGTACCACTTGGCTTCTTTGCTTTCCCCCAGAAATTCCTCTGCTGTAAAAAAATTTTTAAAAAATAAATAAATAATAATTAAAAAAAAAAATCTAAGGTGTCCAAGAAAGGGATGATTCCCCTGCAAACTGGTTTCCCTTATGGAAAGCTTTGCCTGTTCACTTATTTGGATTCATATTATAGAAAAACATTGCTGCAAGCAATTTCAGCATCCCCGCGGAGCCTGCTTTGCTCTGACTCTACAAAGGAAGAAAACAAACACATCATTCCTGTTTATCAGCCAGAACACTCCAACTGGCTGGATCACTTTTTAGGGCCAGATCGTCAATTTGTCACTGCTCTTCTGACTTCAACAAATCTATGCTAAGATATGTCGGAATGATCTAGTCTAACCTTCAGTGGCTCTGAAAGCAGTAATGGGTCATACATACTTACCCACCACATCAATCAAATGCTTAGATTTAAAAAAAAAAAATAGAGTCACAATCTGACAGAAGTAAACTGAAATAAGCTCCATTGTAGAGAAAAAAATGTACAGGATGTACGCACTTTCTACCACATGCAATTTTGATATCACAATATACGCACTTTGCTGGTGTTATGGTAAAATGCTGGCTTTTCAGTTATAAATGGATGGTCTAAGAACCTCTGAATGCAGCAACTGCTGGAGTATCCAGCTGCAAACAGCTACCATATACAAACCACACAAGAGAGGGGATGGAAGAAGCAAGCCTTCATTCATTCTACCTCATTTCCAATGCAATGGGAGCTCAAGCACTCACAAAAATAACACAAGAGGACAAATTTTCAGGTCACAACAGTTAAATTGCCACTAAAAAAACCCAGCAGAAGACAGACTTTTGGTCCAAGAATTACTTTAAAGAAAATAATAATGAAAGCAATTTTTTTTGTCAGAAAAAAAGGGGTAGACCACAGACTAGATGTGGGTCTCCAGTGTAAAAGCTTGTAAAGCAGGTCTCTACAGAGAGCTTGTGGAAGTCTCTCAGAAATGCAAAACTCCAAGTAAATGCAAAGAAAGGGAAAGATCTCATTAGCTACAAGGATCATGCCCTACTGAGCATATCCACACTTCTAAAAATTACCTTCGGTAGAAGTAATATCATAGTTTGAGTAACACAGGTTTTCATTACACAGGAGCTTTATTGTGCTATTCTAAAGGCCTTAAAATAGTAAAGAATAGTGTCATACTTTGGAGAATCTCCTCCAGCTTAACCCTCCCCCAGTTAGGGAAAAAAAACACAAGTTATAAATAAGAAATATTCCAAAATACATAGAATAGCTTCATTACATGAACCAGCCAACTCCGCAGCTAGACTAGAAATATATTTGGGGCATTTATTATATCAATGTTACAGTATCATTTCAGCAGGGACCCCAGACAAGTCTTTGGAATAGTTTTTCGGAGCATCAGGCTTTTTTGGTATCACATAAAATATTATTATAATTACCACAACAGCAAGACAATCTATTAGTTTCTAGAAAATCTCTAGAAGTTATAAGACCTGGGTTTGAATCCCAGTTGTGCTCAAGTTCCCTGTACAACTCTCAGAAACCATTTAATGCCTGTGCTGCAGTTTCCCATGTGTAAAGTTGTTCTACCCTGCATGTGAAACAGGTTTTATAAGAAATATGTATTATATTCTTCGCTTATAGAAAATGACAATATTGTGCTAGGCACTGTAGTTTGCGGATGATTTTGTTTTCTCCCTACAGTTCCCCGATGGCTTTGCATTATAGTCACATGTTTGGTGGCACTAAACTCACATGAGGTCTCCTCCACTTTTAGTCCAAACTGTAAAAACAAAACCAAACAAAAAACCAAACAAAAACAAACAAAACAAAACCAACATGTATCAACCTGTAATGGATTTTGCTTTTTTTCTTTTTCCCCTCCTCCTTTTAGTTTGGGTGTTCCTGATCTAACCAAACAGCAACACAGAGCATCCGATTGAAGATTTCATATTTAATTGCATCATTACGGTTTCAGTTACAGCTATAACAGCATTGAAAGTTCTTGGGTTAGGTAAAACTCCCTCCTAGGGAATATTTGAAAAATGTATCCCTCAAAGAAAGCAAAAGAACACTTTGCTTCATTGTAATTACTCTGTGTATGTGGTATATTGAGCTCTGGTTGGGGAACCATAAAAATTACTGAGATAAACAAGCTGTCAACTGAATGGAAATGTGGCGCTGGTGATTATTTAAATGGTACAGTCAGACACTTGGCAACAATGCTTCAAAAGAGAATGTGCCTACAACAGCAAGGAACAAGGTTTTTTAAGTCTTGGCTTCCCATTCAAAAGGAACCCTGGGGCTCCCAGACCTACATGCAGGGCTGGGAGCCACAACTGTTTTGCTCAAGGCAACTGCCTGTCTTCTGGAGATGCTGAGAGAGAAGGGTGAAGCCAGGAGTAATCAGTGTTTGAAGCAGAGAAATATTATGCAGAGAGAACAAGCTTCAAGTTGATGAACTCCTTGCTCAGAGGATGTGGTGGAGTGAATGGTTTTGAACTTGCCTGCGGTGTAAGTGATTTCAAATAGAACACTACAATAGGTAACATTTAACTTATTAAAATTAAGAGATAGAATATTCTTTTCTAAATTACATGACCCCAGTATTAAGCTCTCAGCACCTGCCCATCACATTAAGATTTCAGAACTTGTACATAATTTAAAGTAATTACAGTAAAGATATCTAAGTGCAAATTAATTTTATTAAACATTGAATACTTCAAGAAGGTTAAGCCTCACATTTTTGCAAGTGAGTTCTGATTTTAAATATTTCTGGACACCTTAAGACTAATCTTCAGCATTACCAAATGTCCATAAGCAGTCAGAAGAGCTGAACATATTCATGATATCTAGAAAAAATCTGGACATCCAAAATGTTATCACATGTTGGTGAATGCTTGGAAGCCTTACCCTAATAAACTTTAGCTCCTAAATAAAGAAAAATTAAAGCTGCTGTACAGAAGAAGAGGCAGAGGGGGGCGAGACAGCTCGTCCACACTCAGCCAGCAGAACAAGATACAGAACACCAGGCTCCTGCTGCCTACTCAACATCCCCCCACATCAGTTTTCCCAGCCTTTCTGAAACATGGGCCACCAACAGACCACCAGGTCCAAGAGTTCAGGTTACAAACATTATGAAGAAGGTAGGCTGCGGTCTCTTACTGCAGGTTCAGTACCAGTCTGGAACATTTGACCAGGATTTGGGACCTAATTCTCTAGATCACACTGTCTCCCCTTTGTCTAGTGAATTATTCAAGCAGCACTCTTTAAACACCTACTGTCACCCTCGTGCCAATCTTCCTCTACAATTCTTCCAACAGTGACATTTTAGATAGATCATAATTACTGCACTGCCACTGCAATCAACAGGGTATTAATGATTTCTATTAATATAATGGACTCTTAAGTACACAGGGTTTTTTTTGTCTTACAGCAATGCAACATGTTATACTACTGTCACATTAGAGGATGTACTGAGCAAGCAGAAACTGCACCAGTCAGACTGTGTCCTTCATGAGGAGTTCTGTTTTGAAAGAGTAACCCAGGTGCTGTGTCCTTGAGGGACTCTAAGTGTAATCTCTGTGCCAGTGAAGAAATATCGAAGGTCAGAAACCCTTAGTAACTGTGGGAGACTGAATGACTGCTTAGTGGCTAGGAAAAAAATAATTAGCCTTGCCAGAGATTTCTGAGGAAATCCTGATGTGTTATGGGACCTATTTTACATCCTGCCTGCTAAAAGGATTATATCATCTATCAGAGGTGGCTGCACTATAAACTTCCTTTTATCATACACACATCAAAGATCAGGTGAGAGGTTTAATAAAACACTAAATGGAACAAAACGCTGAAGAAACGGAGCTATAATTACCTCTGAAGCTTTTTCCTTGCCTAGCAGGAAGTCTTTTCATTACACAGTCTTTGCATTTTGAAGGCACCTGAGTCCTTCCTTGAATGGCATTAGATGAAACAATTAAAAAAAAAATGACTAGTTTAACAAGCAAAGGAAAGACAACGCTTTCTCACCAAATCCTGCCTGCTTGTTACTCTAAAACAGCAGGGTTGAGAGGAAGTAGAAAAATCTTAGCCTGTAAAATAGGTTGCTTTCCCTCCCTCATGGCAAGGGTAGACCAGATCTTTACTTGGAGAAAATTGGCATAATTTCTTTCTAGTCAACCAATTAAAAAAGGAGAGCTCCAGAGTCCCAGAGGCTCTGATTATTTTATACTGTGCTACTGCAGACATTTTAGTCACCATGGGGTAAAGTTACCATGATGCATGTCCTTGTAGATATATTAATAGTGAAACACTAGTACTACAATTTAATAGGATTAGCTGAAATTGCTGTAATACATTTTACAGATGGGGAAACTGGGACACAGGCAGACTTAATTTTAAGCAACTAAATCCATATTTTGGCACCAAAGCAATCTGATTCTCAGTAGTGCTGAACACTTAACTCCCACAAGGCAAGGGGCTAGTTTCCACTGTTCATTTTTCCTGAGGGCAACCACACCTCTTTATTTCACACACATTCCTGAGAGGTAATTCAACATCTAACAGCGTATCTCAAGGCCAGAGCCCAAGCCTGTGCACATCACAGGAGAGATTCCCACTAAGGCAACAGACCTGCTTCAAAGGGAATTCCTACAGCTGCTTTACATAATCACACATTCTCTGTCCTGTCCTTGATACTGGCTTTTTCCCCCTCTCTGAGCTGTACTGGAGCATCTTTCTTCCCAATTCCTTCAGAATCCAGGGACACATACTTTCCTCTTCTAAACTGGATTTGCTCCATTGGAGCCAATGTTGCTCCACTATGAAATTTGTCTCCCTGCTGTAAGATGCTGTTCTCATTTGTTTTTTCTGCTCTTTAAGTCATTCCTTTTCCTTAATTTCTTTACTTTTGTTCACTAGTGTTCAGGGGGAAAAGCAGCACCAACTCTCAACCTGCTAGCACAGCTCTAAAGTATTAAATTAAAAAAAACACCCAAGAACACAGCCCAGTTTCCACAGTTACAAACCATAAGCAAAGCAAGTTGGTTTTTTTCATCATTATATAGCAAGGTTTAACATTCCCATTGCATTATTCATCATTACATTTCTAGTACCTTAAATTGTCACAATTTCTGCCAGTTCTTGCATTGTATTTTTTCTTGCATTCCTGTTCAGGAAACTGTGAGGATGAATCCAGGCTGTTTTCTCATTGTGTAAACTCAAGAGCAGCTCACAACACTCTGCAGGGCATGCTACAGCATCTTCATTATATTCTGCCCACTTTTAGTGTCTTTGCCCAGTTCTCTGGCATTCATTTTCCTCATTTCAGTAGGGCAAATTAGTATCTTACTTTCTATCTACCACAGCCATTAAAACAAATTTATTCTGCTGCAAAAGCTCCATGTCACCCACTAGACCTAATTTGCCTCCTGTAGTCCCATAACTGGAGAAGGAAAGCATTGCACCTCTCCTAGTTTAGCAGCCTCCAAGCTATGGATCCATCACCTTTCACAGCACCTGACAGTTTGAGTCAAGGAAGAGTTTCTCAACCTTGGATGAACTCCTCCCATCTTCCAGCAGGAGCCCTGCTGACCACTGTTAGTGACCTCTGTTAGTAATCAGCTCCTGTGACAATACAGTTACATATAAAGAGAATTTTTTTTTTTTTAAATAGTAATTCTATCAGTATTGCCTTTTATCCAAGATTGTTACTAAACTGAAAGCTTGATGAAAGAAATTAAAACAGAGACTTTTGCTTCCACAGGGTTAAGTGGAATGAAATCTGACAGCTTCTTCACTTTAGAGGTTTTCTATCCCAGATGGTTAACAAATGTAGTAAATAAGCCTACAATTGCACTTTTTCTTGTTACTGTCAACTCTGAAGTTCCCTGAAGACAAAGAGGCAGTAGGTTAATTGTATATGCATTGCTTACCATCTCCACTTCTCTACCCAGTGCTGTAGGGAATAGAAAAGAAAGGAGGTGCTGGGTCTAAGTCCCCCATCCTTCCAGCTCTTGCCAACATGACTCCTTACACTAATGAAAAACCTGGGAGAACACAGCAGGGAACAGCATCCTCCAGAGGCACACTGCCACTCTGCCCTCTCACAGCAGCCAAGGTCCCCAGAGCTGCCAGTTCCAGATGGCTCAAACACACTGTTGCTCACATCCAACCTACAAGCTGCAGAGCAGCCTGCTGAATCCTGACAATAGCTCGGCAAAAATCAGCAACTCGGCTCTGATGTTTAAATGTATTTATAGTCATAAATACTACACGTTATATAAACACACACTATCCTGTCAAGCAGTTAGAGCTAATGCTCCTACAAAGCAACAGTCGTGTTTCATGCAAATGTGCAAAAAAGCTAAATGACATTTTTTATAGGTGTGTAATAAGTATAGAGAAAAGAGTAAGCGGGATCCTTCCTTGCAAGTGGCAATTAACAAAATTATTGTAGATAACCTGTCAAAAACTGACAAAGGGAAACAAACATTTACAACTCAGTGGTAATTATTTCAAGCACTCCATCTTGCTTGGATATCTATATTTGTGGAAAAGAGGTAGGAGTAAGGAGCTACTCCAGTGCACAAAAACCCCAGCACAGGAACCAGCAGCTCCCTTTGAGCACTGGCTTTGCAAAGGTGGAGAGAACAGATGGTCAGGGCCACAGTCACAAAGTCAAAACCATCAGGAGCTCCCACGGATGAAGGGATTTAACATCACATCAGCACAGCCTAGTTTCCCCCACAAACCTTTGTGGTGAAGTGAGTGACCAACGTGCCAGCCAAATATGATTAACATAGAATGGGCTTAAAAGTGAATACAGAAATTCAGCATTTGGAAACTTTCCAACAGCTAGCTCTAATCAACAGAAATTACAGTGTCCAGCACACTCAGTAGGACAGTGACACATTATTCACACTGACAGGTCACAGCTATGTCTGAATGTCCCAGTGATGGTCATGAACAACTTGTGGTCCACCCTCCCCAGTTCTGCACCTTTGCACCCAGGTGGTCTGCATTCTTATGACAGCATCTTCATTATATTCTGCGCGCCTCCCCCCCCCCCCCCCCATATGTTTTGCCCAGTTCTTTGGCATTCATTTTCCCAGTTTCAACAGGGCAAATTAGCATCTTGCTTTCCATCTTCCACAGCCATTAAAACAAATTTGTTCTGCTGAAAAACATCCATGTCACCCACTAGAACTACTCTGCCTCCTGTAGCCCCATAACTAGAGGAGGAGAGTGTTCCATCTCTCCTAGTTTAGCAGCCTCCAAGCTACGGATGCATCACCTTTCCCAGCGCACCAGTTCAGGCTGATCACCCATATAATTATCATCAATACATTAAAAACAAAAGTTCATTGAGTAGTACCATGGGGTTTGTTTTCTTGTGTGTACTACTGCAGCACAACAGGAAAAACCAGATGCAGCACAAAGAGACCTCTGACACCAACTTCTGAACTGTCAGAATTATAAGAAAATTACAGCCTTTTGTATACTTGGACATCTATCCCATAACCCTGAATTCATCCACTCCTAGTACATAGGAGATGTCTGACTGAGAATTGAGATTTAATTCTATGTATGTCAGTTAGCCTAGCTAAAAAATACCCCCTCACACACCAAAATAAAACCCAAAAAACCACCAGCAAACCACTCCTGAAGTGCACAGCTCATGCCTTTTACATTAACATGGTCTGCATTCCTTCAATAAGGACTCTTTTGGCTTCCCCTGCAGTGAATCTCACCTGCCACAACAGTAGTTTCTCAAGTCTTCAGTTCAGCACCATAACAGAGGCAGAGCCCACAGTGTTTTGGAAAAGGGCTACTCCAACAAAGGAGTCTTCTGTGTTGCTTCCTGGGGGATTCTCAGTAAATTGACACTTGTGTATGTCCTTCTTAATTCTAGATTTGTACCAATGTAAGCAGAATCATTATGAAGTACTTGGGGATTTTCAGCAAATTAGAAGGCTGGGCTAGAGGAACTTTCCCTAACTCTTATAAAGAAAATTCAAGTATTCTAGGACAAAGCACTACATTGTCCATTTTACATCAAATCTCACAATTGCTTTATCCTATTTAAATAAATCTCCAATTACTTATATATGTAAAGTCAGGTTCTTTACCTCTGTAATTTATGGAATAGTCATAATAGAAAGTATCATCATCAAATAAAAACAAGCAAATCTATAATTACAGAACTGACTGCAAAGAAGTTCTTATATACTCTCGAAAAGTGAAATTCAAACATCAAAAGAGGATAAGAGATATTATTTAAAAGCCGACTAATTAACAGAACAAATATACAACAGAGGATAATACAGAAGAATAAGGTTTTTAAGATTCCATATTACCATTATCATTTTAACAAGAAAAATATTCTAATTTAGGAGAGACCATAACTTTGACTTCTCCAGCTATGTTATTTGGCAATTAAAATTCATAGAATCATAGAATCATAGAA
>NW_010293574.1:0-1097 GCF_000700745.2 Antrostomus carolinensis
TTTTTCCCTTTTTTCCCTTTTTTCCCTTTTCTTTCCCCTTTTTTCCCTTTTCTTTCCTCTTCTTTCCTTTTCTTTCCTTTTCCCCCTTTTCCCCCTTTTTCCCCTTTTCTTTCCCTTTTCCCCTTTTCTTTCTTTTTTTCCCTTTTTTCTTTTTCCCCTTTTCTTTCCCTTTTCCCCTTTTCTTTCCTTTTTTCCCTTTTCTTTCTTTTTCCCCCCTTTTTTTTTCTTCTTTTCTTTTTTTTTCTTCTTTTCTTTTTTTTTCTTCTTTTCTTTCTTTTTTTTCTTTTCTTTCTTTTTAAGTTCTGATGCATCCTGGAAGTGTCAGGAATAGCAACTACACTTTCTTACACTTTCTGCTTTGACTTGAAAGTAAATTGGAAATGTGTATTTAATGCACTTCTTTTTTTTTCCTCCTGCTTCAGGAAACACTCCCTGGTTTTAAATGGATTGGAAGTAGAGTAAAAGATCTCCTAGATAATGGAAAAGAAGTTCTCTTTGCGTTTGAGGAGTCTATTGGTATGTATGTTAATTTCATTTTCAAATGTTGAGGGGGAATGTGACTAAAAAGGAGTGGTCTTGGGAAATGAAACACAAAACTACTTCATTTTTGTTCTTGTAGATACCAATATTGGTGTTTTTCTCTCGTAAAATCAACTTGCCAACTATGATAATAAATGATTTGGGAATCTCTGATTCTGGTGTTGTGCTTGTGCCATTTCCTGATACAAACCTGTTCTGATAGAGGTTGAAAGTCCTGAGATGCCAGAGCCAAACTACTGTTGCCCTGTGGCCTTTTAGCTGAGGTGAAGCACAGGATCTGGTTTTAATCAGCTTAATTACCAATCCTCTCGGTGAGGAGTCACTATTAATCTGTATTGGGACCAGTGCTGTTTAATATCTTCATCAATGACATAGTGGGATTGAGTGCACCCTCAGCAAGTTTGCTGATGACACCGAGCTGTGTGGTTTGGTTGACACACTGGAGGGACGGGATGGCATCCAGAGGGACCTGGACAGGCTGGAGAGGTGGGTCTGTGCCAACCTCATTGAGTTCAACAAGGCCAACGGCAAGGTCCTGCACCTGGGTCAGGGCAACC
>NW_010293575.1:0-32485 GCF_000700745.2 Antrostomus carolinensis
AGGGATGAAGGTGAGCCTGGGAAGAAGGGGAGGGTTGGAAAGTGTATTAGCTTTTTGTCATTGTTTCTCATCATCCTACTCTATTTTAACTGGTAATAAGTTAAATTACTTTTCATCAGGTCTAGTGTGTTTTGCCCGTCGCATTAAGTGGTAAGGGCTCTCCCTGTCTTTATCTCAATCCAGGAACATTTTTTCATCTTATTTTCTCCCCGTGTCCTGTCAAGGATGGGGAGTGAGAGGGCAGCTGGTGAGCATCTAGCAGGCAGCCAAGGTCAATCCATCACAAGTCATCGAGACAGAGAAATACTTGATAGAATTTTCCAGCTTTGTCAATACGTTGAAATATAATTAAACTGAGTAATACGCGTTGCATAAATCTAAGTATTCAGGAGAAACAGAAGTATTGAGACATTTTGATATCTTTAATGATCATCAGGGTTGGAGTTTGGTTTCCTTTTGTTCATTAAATATCTGAAGGAAGCACAATGAATTTCTTCCTTCTCACTGTTACCTTTTTTGCTGAAAGCTCAGCTCGTAAGTACCGATGGTGACCAAGTAGATTAACTCTTCCAGTCTTTTACATTGCAGCTACCTGGGAGTAGCACATGATGTCAGAATCTGCTTTTTCTAAGTAAAGTGTGGTGAATAACCCATTCAGAGCCTCTGGAAAGTCTGCTGAGTGAAGCAGCATTCCTCCTATGGACAGCTGCTACTCTGTGGTTTCTGCAGATTTTCCTAATTTATCTGAATGAGCTACGCAGGCTCATGCATGGGAATCTGCTATTAGAAATAGCTTTTACACATAACAAGTAAACATTCACATAAGAAGCAACAAGCAACCAAATAAGACCTGAAATATGGGTAAACTATTAATTCTTGAGTAAAACTTAATTCAAACTAACTTTCACAGAAGACAGAATCTAGTCCTGAAGGTGAGTTTATCACTGGTGACAAATGAGAATAGAGATATACTATTCTCAACTGTAAGTAAGCAGGAGGAATACAGTAATAATAATGACTCGCTTTGTGTTTTTTATTCCTGTTTGTTGAAATTAGTCAAAGGCTGAAGTAAGTTTGTAAACAAGATGTCCACGTTGATTGAGATGTGTCATAACCTAACATTACTTCAAATGCTATTTAATTAATATTTTAGCAGGCAAATTCTGTGGGGTTTTAAAATTTTTATTTCTGTTGCTTTAAATGTTAATGTGACTAGCATAAGGGTATTTACTGTTACCAAGTAATCTAGTCTCATTACCTAATGATCTGTTGCAGAACGTTAATTTTCTTAATGTGACAAATCTTACACTCTACTGTATTTGAAGAGTCACTTTGCATACAGAGAAACTCCTGTAACAGACTTGCCGTGTACACAATGTTCTAATGTATCAGTACCAATATAATGTAATAAAGCTGTCTTTGCAATGTTTTTCACATCATAATGAATGTAAAGACTTTTAAAAAAGGGGCACTTTTTTCCTTTTGTATTCATGTTGCTTCAGATTGTAGCAAGCAATACAAAATAATCTCTTGCCATAGTTTCAGCCCTGCAAGAGTTATATTTCATTTGGTTGTCAGTCCTTTTTGTTGTGAAGCAAGGATAATCTGAAAGAAGCTGTTACAATCCCAGCTCACATGGAAGAATACAAAATCAATAGCAGGAAAATCTAGACATTAATGAGACGAGGCATAGTGAGGTGAGAATATCTGTTCTGTTGGCCTTTGGCAAGGAAGAAATCATTTGTATTGGACAAGACTGAAAGCAGAAGAGGGGCTGTGAGTGTCAGATATAGCTGGGGAATGATATAGAACTCATTAAGTACCATCAATGAGATGAACAAGTTAGGAAGAAGGAAAAGCAGGAAGTGTTTAACTAGATTTTTTTTTTTTTTTTATGAGAACATCAGTGTAAGACTTTATATATGAGAAGACTGAAAGGTTGGAGTGCTGTGTGATTTTTTTTGTTTTCTTCTATTTGTGAATCGAGGAATGCATTCTGACATTTTCCTTTCATGCCAGCCCTACGATCTGCTGAAAAAATACTTTTCTTTCTAGTATCTGAAATGGTTCTTAAACCCTTTAATTCTTTTAGATGTCCTTTATTTTTTAAGACAATCCTTCTTTAATTAATCCATTACAGAAATAAGGGAAAGCTGTACTGATTAATCAAATCTTTGAAGAGTGACAGTGAACACTGTAATTGTTGATTGAAACAGATTTTCTGCATATAATTATGTCTAAAGTAACTTATTTTTAAGAAAACATGCAATTCACAAATTACAAAGAAAAAAAAAAAGAAAATGTTCTCATTTAGCATTTCGGAAAGCAAACAATTTTTACATCTAAACTAAAATGGTGGCAGTGGCTTCATGTTGCCTGTGGCAGTGGCTTCATTTGCCTCTTTTTGTGCTTTTTATCTTGGAAGGACATGGCATGCCAGGAAAACAACTTAGAAGATTAATACATATGTAGGCAACAGATTCTTGCCTATAGAAGGACACCAAGATCAGCGAGTATTGTGTGTATGAGAGAGGAATTTCAAATGTGGGTGGCAAGTCAGCTCTTCCTACCAGACCCCGGAAGTTTCTAGCTGAAAGTCTTGTCAGAGTTCTTTGCAGATTTTCTTTCAGGCTCAGCAGCATATCAATGAAGCAAGGTACTATGCTGTATCACTGTTATGTGATCTGAATGTTTTACAGGTACCAAGGAGAATGTAGGAGGGGGTTAAAGCCATGCAGTAGAACTGGAAAAAGAAGTGAGTTTCATTTGAGCTTAAAATAGGGAGTTGATATCAAAGAAAGAGTGACGTGAAAATTTGTATCCAGAATTGGTGGAGATTGATGCATATTCTAAACTGGTCACATTGCTTGTAAACTGGAGAAGTTAGAAAACTAGTGAAGAGCTAGAAATACTCTTAAGTTTTTACCTGTTCTGAATGGCTTTTGAATAAATGAATCTGAGCTACTTTGCCGTTTCCCAAGAATCACCTTGTGATGGGCCTCAAGTACTGCTTACAAAGTAGCTGTAAAACCAAAGATTCCTTTGTGTCATCAGAAACGTCAAGAAGGGTTTTCAACCCTCAAATGAAATGAAAAATTCATTTGAAGTGTATTTTCCAGTATATTTATTCAATCTAATTAGAGCTGCTTTTTATAATCAGGCTTTTTATTTTATGCTGCATGTTTTGCACAGCGAAATGTGTGTGTGATGGAATACAGACACACAATATGCTTTATATTACATACAAGATGTTCAGCGCTGTGATCCTAAAGTTGAATCCAAAGCTTACTCAATTTCAGTTGGTTAAGTTACATTTCCAGGTGAACCATTCCTTCATCTTCCTGTCCATCTGGCTTCCCTCTCTTTCCTCTACTTTGATCCCCTAAAATGGAACAATAAGAAACCTTGTGGTTTGTTTTTTTTCGTCATTGTTGTTTGGTTGTTTGGGGTTTTTTAATAGTGGAAAAAAGACTTTACATGGATTAGTTAAGAAAACAGTAGCTTCTATCAAGCGTTTTCAGTGCTTTGTCCTGAAGAAGTCTGTATTGTGGACTCTTTAAGATAGAATTAGGTAATAAAAATAATTCTGGTGTATCTTTTAAGATACAAAATGGTGAAAACTGTAACTGTTTCTAAGAAATATGAGAATACAGAAAATAAAATATCTTCTGCAGACACAATAAAACCATACCATAGTGTGATCTATGCTCACTGAAACAGATTGTTTGATTAAGGTGGCAAAACAATAAGTTTTCTTTTCTGACATTCACCTATGAAAAAAATACCTTTTGGTGGTGGTGGATGTGAGAGGAACTGATTCATATATTAACAATGTTAATGTTAATATATGATGTTAGCTTCTCTTTTAGTTACAATATCTATGATAGATTTGGCTGAAAAGAGTGTACTTCTCTTTCACATCAGTAATCCTTCCAACAAAAGTATCAAAATATTTGATACTATTTTATGTAGAAATATAGCTGAAAAATTTCCAGACAGCAGTAAAACCATGGAGAATATTTGAAAATATGAAAAAGATTTATGATCAAACTGATATGTTCGACTTTGTGAGAAATTACTCCATATATAAGTTATTGGAGAATTATAATGAATATTTGCTTGTAGTTAATTGCTTAATTTCTGTACTGCACAATACCGTGAAGTGCAATAGCAATAACTCATCATTTGATCTTGAAGGTTATGTAACTAAAGTTTTCAATCATTTTTCCTCACCTGCCAAAACAGTTTCAGAATTGCAGGAGATATTTCATTTTGTCAGCATTGAATGTCAGGAAATAATGAGGCATGCCCCCAGAAGATGATTATACTTCACAGCTCAAAGGATCTTTAAATATATTACGCACATTAGAAGTTATATTTGTTCATTAAAAGGTACTTGCCCAGAGACTGTTTTGGCAGTGGAGTAATTGTCTTCTTAATTTTTTTATGCTGATTTTTAAAATTAGGAAAGTTTTACCTTTTTAATTATTACTGAAATCTGAAATACTGTGAGTTTCAGTAGAGATGATAGCTATGTTTCAAAAGTCAATGTACTACCAAAAAAACCTACAAAACCATCCCCTTGTTTACACTTTTCAGACAGAGTACTTTCCAATAAATGTATCACATTTCCAGTGAATGAAAATATTTCTTTAAGCAGCATGTAAAATAGTCTGTGGGAGTCACCGTCACAGGTATAACACCCAGTAAATTTCTAAGCAGATGAATTGTTTCTATAAGAACGTGTACGTGGGTTAAAAGAAAAAAGCTCCGCCAGTCTTTGTGTAGAGGGTGATAAATTCATGCATCACTGGTATTTGGAAGAGATTTCAGGGGTAGAGCTACACATGGTTGTTGGATGCGTTACGGGCTTCTCCCAGTCGTCACCATCTGAAACCATCCTTCATCATTCATTTTCATGCTACCATGTATATTATTAATCTTTCCTATGTGACATGTCTCACATCTCAACTTTTGTGGAAATTATGGAAATAAGTGTTAGAACTGGTGTTACTGCTGAATGAACTAGATATTATCTTACATGAAATGGGTCGTTGCTCTGTTGGTTTATTAATAGATTGAAGTTCCTATAAACAGAATAAAAATGCCCCCTAAAATAGACCCTGCACCAGTTCTGGAGCCCCCAACACAAGAAAGACATGGACCAGTTAGAACGAGTCCAGAGGAGGCCACGAGGATGATCCGAGGGCTGGAGCACCTCTCCTATGAAGACAGGCTGAAAGAGTTGGGGCTGTTCAGCCTAGAGAAGAGAAGGCTTAGGGGAGATCTTATAGCAGCCTTCCAGTACCTGAAGGGGCCAACAAGAAAGCTGGGGAGAGACTTTTTACAAGGGCAGGTAGTGATAGAACAAGGGGAAATGGCTTTAAACTGGAAGAGAGTGGGTTTAGATTAGATATTAGGAAGAAATTCTTTCCTTTGAGGGTGGTGAGACACTGGAACAGGTTGCCCAAGGAACTTGTGGATGCCCCCTCCCTGGAAGTGTTCAAGGCCAGGTTGGATGAGGCTTTGAGCAACCTGGTCTAGTGGACGGTGTCCCTGCTGATGGCAGGGGGGTTGGAACTAGATCATCTTTAAGGTCCCTTCCAACCCAAACCATTCTATGATTCTATGGCAGACGAGCACCTGACCTATGGGGCAACAAGACCTATGGATCACTGTGCATTCAAATGCTGTATTTGCATGACCTCCTGAGACATGTAAGAAGCCAGAGCATAAGTGTGCAGATGAGAAATATTCCTTTTATGGGCCTGCTTTCAGACCACAACTCACCTCATCACCATGCTGACAGGTCGCCTGCCCTCCTTGTCCTGGCACAGTGGGGTTGCAGGCTGCCACCAGGTCAGCCAGCACTTTCCAGCACATGGGGTTGTGGGACAGGAGGATGCAGCAGTGCAAGTTTCTAAGGTGTATCTTAGAAATGAGTACAAAAGTCTTGATTGCAGTTCCCTTCATACAGGAAATGGAATTCTTAGATTTCCTTTGAAGAGACATGGAATGGAGAGTTTGAGAGATACTAGCAGTTTATGGATTAAAATGTGGTATGTTTCAATACCTATTAATATTTCAGTCGAAAGACTGTGAATAATATTTTTTTTTTCCAGTTTCACCCCTGTGTTTGATATCAATTTCTGTATAGCTTCATCTTTTTGTCTCTTGTCCTTTGTTTTCATTAAGTAATAGAATAGTAGACAAATAATAAATTACTTTAAAAAAAAAAAAATTGAAGAAAGGTAACTTTTGGGGGTTTATCTTTGATGTTCAGTGTGCACCTGTTTGTTTTCCAGTGGAACAGCTCTATCAACAGCTCAGTTTGCGCTGCTGTGAGATTTGTCTTCTCCTCCAAAGTGCTAGACATGCTGGTCTTATAGCGTCTTTTGATGATCTTGGCTATTTGGTCTTTCTCTCCTTCACCATCACTGCCCTCCCCAACTGTCTGCAGTTGGTTTTGCTTACTGCAGTTAGCTGCTCTCACTTTACAAAAGATTACTTTGTCTCTGTGGACCATGAACTGGTTCACTGGGCTTACAGGCGTGCCATCTGCCCGTGGAAAAGGGTTCACACGTATGGTCCTTGGTTAAAGGAACAGGGAACACCCTATTTCTAGCTGCACCTGCATTTCTTTTGCATGAGGGGCTGGCTGGCTGCTTAAGTGTCTTATCTGTTTCTGTTCAGGAAATCCACTTAGCCTCCCCTTCGTAGCTAATGAGGAAAGGTGTAGCATTTTTTCATTTCTTCAAGTGGGCAATTTTATTTTGTTTTTAATTCTCTGCAAGAATGATTGCATTTGTGTGAGCAAACATATGTAACTGACTTGTCAGTATTTAACTGGCTTGTGTGACAAAAATGTCCATGTAACATTAGAGGCTGTCCTCTGGAAATGTTGCCTTTACTGTTTTATCATATATCTCTGAGAATGTGCTATATTCTGAATTAACTTTCCAAATGCAAGTTGAATAACACGTGCTTCACAATATAGCAATGTAATATTATTCAAGTATCTTCTTTGCATAACTGCATTTTATTAAATTTAACAACAAAAAAATTTATCTGTGCTTTTGTTTAATAAAAATAACACCAGGAGAGGTTACTTCATTAGACTTCAAAGAATTTTGTTCAGAGCCTCAAATAATTATAATTTAAAAGATGGAAGCAAGCCTTTAAAACCATTTTTTTATGTTAGTATTCAAATACAATTATAAAAAGATTTTGCTGGCCATTCTTGCTGTATAGAAATAAAGAGAGCATTACATTCACAGTGAACATGTCAAGCCTGGATAAAGTAATTGCGGAGCTTATGATAGACAGCAAGAGCAATTTCTTTTTTTAATTAGAGGGTTGAAATTGATGTCATAATTGTATATTGTTCTGACTGATTATTAACATTTTTACTGCCTCCTGAAAATAATAATAATAGGTTTGAAAGGAAAACTTATTAAGTGATTGACAAGAGGACCAGGGGAATACCACCTTCAAATAAGAATTACTGAAACATAAATTCAGTTTATTTCAGCTTCAGCTAAAATTGGGAGCTAATTCTAGGCTTGATTAAAAGTCCTGTGAAGAGTTCATGATAAAACTGAATTCTGATTTACTTCATCTATGTCCAGGTTCCTTTTTTCTTTCCTAAATATCAGTTGAAAGAAAATGTAACATAGTCATCTTCATCCTGTTGTTCCTAAACACTTAGCACTGATAGAGCTAATAGAAATCAGTAGTAGGTACATCAACCAAGAATTTTTATTTTTTTAGTCCATTGTTCCTGTCAGGTTTAATTAAATATATAATAACATAGTCTTAGGGAGAACTAAGTGCTTGGGAGTAGCAAGAGCAGGGCTGCTCCACAAGGGAGGATGAGCTGGGCACCACCGGCTGGGCCATCATTGGCAGGATGCAGTTCTGCAGCACCTGGGCTGGGCTGGGATGGAGATGGTGACAGGACCTGTCGACATTCCCAGACAGGTGAGGTGATGAGCCATGACCAGGATCTGGTCAGGAACAGCAGGAGGCAAGGCCAGAGGCCAGGCTGGAGACAAATCTGTCCTCAGTGCAAGTCCAGGGGCTTTACAGGAAATCCAGTCTGTGAGCCAGAACTGCAGGAGACAGGACCAGGACCAAGCACTCGCAGCATCATTGGCACAGGGACTGACAGCCCCAGGGGCTAAAAGGGGGTCTTGGGCTGTGGGCAGGGTGAGGGGAGGCTCAGGGGAATGAGCAGGGATAGTCAGGGCTGGTGGTGCCCTTGGGGCCATGGCAATAGCCTGAATTTCTCTACCAGCTCCGTTATTGCATGTGAGGCTAAGTGGAGTAGTTTTATAAAGGTGCATTAAGTACTTTTCTTTCATGAAAAAATACTGGGAATAACAGAGGTCCACTGAATCATTTATATGACAAACTACTGAAGACACAGAACAGTTTAACTAAGGTTTCGTATTGCATATACTGTTTCATGTGTTATTTTTGATAAAATATTTCTGTCATCTTTTGTAGTGGGAAATATATAGTCTCAAATTCAATGGGATACTTTCCCATGGTCACTAACATTAAAAAAAATGGCATTTTAGGAGAGTAATAGCTGCAACAGCATTTTTTCTAGATCAGTATTTCTGCAATACAGATATTGCTGTTTCAATTCAGTGCAATGTTACAGTCAGTATTTTGAAACTTGGCTGATTGGGGGTTTTTTGTGTTTCAGAAGGATGCTTGAATATTTGGATTTAATGCTTATATTTTAATACAAGAAGTGTTGTTTAAATTTTGTCTTTAAAAAAAACCCAAACTCTTTCATTGTTTTAGGTTATGTCCATCTGTGTTTTTTTCTTTATTCTCCTTATCCCCTATATTCAGTGAACAATTTGGGGCGCAAAAGGCAGGTAAAATAAGTAGATGGAAAAAGGTATTTAGAAGTATGAACAAAGAGACAAAATTTAGTTTTGTTGGAAAGATTTTTTTAGGTTGTGGATGGAAAGTCCCCCCACACTAAAACAGTCAGTAGTCAAGGCAGGAATCTGAAAGACATAGTTTCAAGTTTTCTACCCTGACTCAGAGAGAATGAGGATTCAAATCTGGGGGTTTTTTCAGCATTTCAGCAATCTCATTTTTCATATTCTTGTTTTTATATTGTGTGCCCTTTCCATAAAACTTTTCTTGTTCTTGGCTTTTTCATTTCATTCTGTAAAGAGGAAGACTGTCCCTTGGTTGAGGAAGAGCTGGTCAGAGATAGCCTAAAGAAAATCAATACACACAAATCCACGGGCCCCGATGGGATACACCCACGAGTGCTGAAGGAGCTGGCGGAAATGATCGCAAAACTGCTCTCGGATTGCTTCGTTCTTCACTGTGACTACTTCAGGGGTTTTTTGCTTGGGTTTTTTGTTTTGTTTTGTTGGGGGTTTTTTTTGTTTGTTTGTTTAGTTTTTAAGAAAAGCACCTGTTCTTAAGTATGAACCAACTGAATAAATATAGCACCTGCTGACAAGTCGACAGTGGGTAGTAGCTCTACAGGCAGAGCACAATTAAGTAGATAAACTGAAATAAGGCTTTGTGTTGAGATGTTTTTGTTTACTTGGAATTCTGTGCATGTCTGTGGTGTTTCAGTTTCTAGGAGGCTTGTTTTATATAACAGAACTTCTGCCCGAGGAATCAAAGATCATAGAGTAATGAAACTTATAGATCATTTGTGATAGGAAGAAAAATCACTGAGTTCAGAGTCTCAAATTGCCTTGTTTTCCAAGCTGTGGGTTGAAAACAGTAGGCATTTCTAACCTTTCTTTATCAGCAAAATGAAGAGATGAAAATCAGCTTCTGACAACATTGGGGAAAGCCAATTTAGTATTTTGGCTCTGCACTTCCTGTAGGGTGTTTTGTCTTGCTGTTGCTGCAAAACCCCAGTCTTTCTGGAAAATTAAAAATAGTTTGGTGGATTTTTTTTTTAAGCTACTTAAGTTTTTATTGTTTTAATTCTTGCTTTCTGGAATGCATGATCAGGCTTCACTTACTGAAACTAATTGTCTCCCAGCTATCAACCATTTTATGCCATCACTGCCTTGCTATCCTGCCTCACTTGAACTGTTCCTTGCTTTTTTAATTCATGTAGCTCAAAGTAGCTTTAAAGTACTCTTGCCTTACCTGTTCACTCAGACCAGCAATATGTTTCATCTCGAAATGAAATTTGCCTTCAGAACAGAGACTCAGGAGGGATCCTTGGCAAGTTAAACTCATCACCGCCAGTACGTGGAACTAGCTGGGCACACAGAAAGAGTCTCTGCACTGGGTAGAACAGGTTAATAGCATGAGGGGCTGTGATAAGGAATGACTATTGCAAGGAAATTAAAATTTGTCTGTAAGTTGCTCCAGTGCAGCCTCCAGCAAAGTGTGGGCTCCTGCCACATGAAATAAGGACGAATTGTGTACAAGGCTGGGGAATGAGTGATCACTTTCTGTGAGGGGCACCAGGGACAGGCTGGCTGTGGGGACGTCACTCAAAAATGTAGAGCTGTAAGAAGGTAGCTGCTTGTATAAATAATTTCAATTTCCTGTTCATTGTAATAGAATTTGAAGCCAGTGAAGACCATCTAGAAGGCCCATGCAGAGCAAGGGTATGCTGTAGTAGTATGCAAGGTTATGTCTAGAAAGGGAAGTATTGTGAAATTCAGGGCTTATCCTTCTAAAAAATGTCCGTGTTCTGAGTTGGTTTTGACAGTTTGGTACCTATTTAGACTCTCAAGCCCACATATGTACACTTCCAAAGCAACAGATCCCTGAATTTCTGAAAAAGATCCATGTGTAATCCAGGTTGGAGATACTCTTACTTTCCGTTATGTACTTGGATTTGGAGTTTGTGTATTATTTGAAAGTTAATGAAAAATCCCTAGAGTGTTTATAGCTCCTGGTCAAGAAAGATAGTTATGTATTTATTGGATTTGATTTGCTGGCTTTTTGCTAACATCGTCTGTGATTTCTACACCACCCAAAGTAACTGAAGAAGAGGAGAGGAGATAGAAAAGGCAACTTTTTTGACATAAATATTGCTTTTTATTGATGCTTTGTAAAATAATTTATGCTTTTCAGGAACCACTGGAACAGCAACACTGGAGACTGTACTGTCAGAACTTTCTGTTCCGTTTTACAATTTTCTTTTTTTCTTGATGAGTAAAATGCAAGGAACAACAGTGGAGGGTTTTTGTTTGTTTTGTTGTTGTTGTTTACCCTCTCACTCCAGTCATTTATTTGAAGTCCTAACTGTGCTAATTATCAAAGGACTCTAAGCACAACTTCTAGAATGGTTCATGGGTTAGAGATACTTACTGTTAAGAATTGATGGGGACTACATGTGTCAGTGTGCCCACAGGCTTATAATAAAAGGCGCTTTGATGGGCTTTGAATTCATGACAGACTGCCGTCTCTTGTGCATGACCTTTGCCTAGCAAAAAGCTCTAGCTTAGTCAGAAGTAACTAATTGCATTTGATCATGTTGTCTCCTGGCCCTCTCTCATGATAAAAACCTGGGTCTCCAGAGGTACCTCCTTCAGTTAGAACCATAGAGGTTTAGTGCTTTGTGGCAGTGACCGACTTATTCCCCGTGATGTTTTGTGGAGCCAGTGTTACTGTGATTGCAGACACGGTATTTTGAAAGTCCTTTGCTAAAGACCCTTGTGGAAGCAAATCTTTCTTACGTTCTTCACATGATTTAGGCAGCACTGCATGTTGTTCCTTTCTTGAGGAGAAAAGGAGAATGTCTTATGGAGGTACGGAATTTTTTGTATCCATTCCATTAAATTTGTAAGCTAGCATACTGCTGATAGGGAGTTAGTGCTGACTAGTAAGGAGATGGCAACAACTTTTATTCTGTCTTTGTAAGTATATTAAATTTCTGCTTCCATTTTCCTGGAAGCTATTGAGATAACTTTTCTCTTAGAAAATGTTCTTTCTCCAACAGAATGGTTAGCCTTGCCAATTCTGTGAGGTTTTACTCTCTACAAGTAGGCTGGTGGCAACATTCTGTGTGTGTTACATGTTGTTTGGCAGCAGTAATCAAGCTTTGGTGTTTCCATGTTGAAACAGGGTACTCTTAGATACAGATATTCAAATTTTGTGGATACCTCTTCACATTATTGAGCAGGGAATTTTTATAACTGCTAATTAAACTTTCGTTCTGAAAAAAAGATGACAGTAATTTAGACAATGTTTTACTCTATCTACTCTGTCAGTAACATGACATGGTAATTGTAGTGTATCTGAAGCAAAAGTCACCTCAGTTAAATAGCAATGTGAAAGTTATTCATCTGAGCAAACAATATGTTCATGGTGCTAGTACATCGTTCTTTGTGTTTCAGACTGTTAATTACATTAATTACCAAAGATCAGTTTGCAGTTGAAATCCTGGTTGTCAAATCTAATTTGATTTTAAGTGCCGATAGCTCTGACAGCATAGTCTGGTAACTGAAAATAATATTGGTACTTTCTGTCTATAATGGGACATTTTAGCAGCATCATTGAATGTTTGTTGTAAAGCATATAGACTGAGTATTTCAGCAATAATATTAACTGTTCTGTGTTGTGTGCAAAATCTGTGGATTTCGGAAGCACTGGCAACATGCAAACTTACTAACTGTGGAAGACCTAAACTGGTTTATATACAAGTAAATATCCCTATGCTGGAATACTATTTGTGGGGTTAAAATGATGCAGGGCTGGCTGTCTTCCTTGGGCATGGAAATACTCTTTGAAACTCAAATTAAAATGTATTCCTGCAATGGCAGGTTTCATCACTATGAACTGAGTGCATGGAACAAAGATTTTGCTGAATAACGTCTATAAGAAAGCAACATGACATGAAGACAGGAGGATTACAACCTAAGACTTGCCAGCCACTGTGGAACTAACATTATGTTTAGGCAGCTAGCGTGTCTCTAGCAGTGATAAGTAGCTAATGATTATGGAAGAATGTAAGAAAAGAGCATGGACAGAGGGATCTTCCTCGTACGTCATCACAACTTCTGTACTCCATACATCGTTGAATTTCCATGGAAAAGGTCTGTCATATTAGTAGTAACTGACAGTGTTGTCCTTGTGAATTTGAACCCATTTATACTTTTGGCCTCCAAAACATCTTTGGCAATGAGACTATAGTAGCAGTTTGAAATTTAATCTGTGTCTGCTGGAGTAACTTCATTGTTTCCATGATTTCAGTTCCACTTCATAAAACTAGGATAAACCCAGTATGAGACTGATCTGTTCTTGTGAGATTGTCAAATCCATTTTATGAATTCCAAGATTTGATATATATGATTTAGGGCATGGGTTATAAACAGTTATTTAGGATGATCTAATACTTAATAAAACAGAGAAATAAATAATTTTCTGAAATGGAAAAATCTTTAAAACAGTAAGGGTATAGCTTTATAACAAGCGTAGTAGTTAGGAACTTAGATTCTTATAGAATACAGTTTCTGGTTCTTGACACAAAAGTGAGTTTTATGGATACCTTACAAAATGTGTATATACATTCTTCTTTTGCTTTTAGAGAAATATTTCTAAGGAATGAACATTTAATAAGTATAAAACAAGTGAGGAAGATCTGTAGGGTTTTGCAGAACTCCCACGCAGTATACTTGGAAAGGTGTTACTGAATGAAAATAAATCTGCTGGAAAGGAGGTCTTGCATCTCAAAATGAGCTTTGGCAAAAAGAGAAGCAGGTAACCCAGATAAAAGTGAATCCATCTATTTTCTTCCATTCAAGGTTTTATAGTGGAGCGAAAAAGCAAGAGGATTTTTTGTTATCTTATAATTGAGAACTTGTACAATTGCATTGCCTCGGCTATGAGTAGTTGCATTTTCCTCTTGTATGCTATGTACTTGCTATTGCAGGGGGTAAGTAAACCCAGAATACATCTCTAAGAATACGTCTCTAAGGGTCTGGCACATGCATTTTAGGTTCAAATCTCTGCTACTGATGTGGTTTGTTTTATTTCACAGTGAGTTTCACTGGGCAGCAGGGCACCTACCCTAGTTCTTGAAACGTCTGCTATCAGTGTTACCAGCAGAAGTGCAGTTCAGCCTGTGCAATGTGGTATGTGGGCTCTGCACAAGGGACTATTTTCATAAAAGATTAATGTGTGTATGTAACAATATCCTTCTGTGAATTTCAAGCAAAGCATATAAAATTATCTCAGCTTTAGTAACTAGCATTTCTATTGCAATTTGTAGGTTTTCTTCCAAACATCTGTCTTGAATACTAAATAACAGATGAGTAAAAGAGTTTAGAGAGCTTCTGGTGTAGAGCCTATACTCACACAAAGCAAGCATAAAAGTTGATCTAGTCAGTTAAGGGAGGAATTTATCACAAGAATGTTTAGGATCCCTGGCTCATGCCTCAGTTAATCTACTCCTCTCTGAGTATTTCACAGATCAAGGCTGGGTTTTGTGTTCCTGAAATGTATCTTCATAATTTTTATGCTAGTTAGATTGTGATTCTAGTTAGAGATTGCAGCAAAAGCAGAAAGGCATTGAAATAATTCATGATTTTATTGCTTTGAGGACAAATTACTGTATTTTAAAATTGAAAGCCACTTAGATGAGTAAATGGTTCAAATAAAGATGAAAGATTAATTTTACCAAAGTACATTTTAGGGATTTTCCCAGTCAAGACAAAATCTTCTTTAATTAATATACAACTTCAAATAACTTTCAAAATGTATTTAAAAGATTCCATCAAATACAGTAGATAATTGCTGTCATAGAATAACTGTGGATAAGTAGCAAACTGAAAATATTTTGTCAACCTCTCATCAGGTTCTTTGGCTTCTTGTCAATTTAGGATGACAACCATCTTGGCGCAGGTTCAAAAGAAAGTTTAAGCTCAGTGAAGTGGGAGTGTGAGTTGTGATTTCATGTAATATGTACTGGCGGTGTGTATTGGACTAGAATTCTTGTTGAACAGCGTGTAGGAAAAAGGAGCTTCTTCCAAAGACAGCAGCACAACTGAGCTGTCCTTTACCTTCCATCTTATTAAAACATTATACATGTGTCATTGAATGGCTGGAATGGCAATTCTGCAGATACTGTTTTCATCAATTAGTTTTTATTTTTCATCCTTTCATGTGCTTTGTATCTTTTACTTTTTACTTCTGCAGTTGTATTTCATAATGAAAAAAAGTTGTTGATTGAACAGTCTTCGATAAAAATAGTAATTCTAACACTAAATTATCCTAAAGTCAAGGAACTATAAAGAGAAGAACTTTCATCTGAACTAACTCATATCAGAGAAGGGCTATTCACTGAACCAGAGAAAATGTGATAAGCACTATTGTTTCCATTACAGAAAAAATTAAGATTACTATTTCAAGGGAACTACAAATGAATAATAATGATAATACTGTTAGCCATAAAATTGTCCTATTACTGATGACACTTCAGGCAGGATAGGATATTTTAAAGATGAACTTGCAAAACTGCAAGCTTTCTTTTCTAACTACCTCCATTAGCATATTTACATATATTCCTGAGAGTTCTGAACAAGGAGTTGAAACGAAAATTTTTATGGCATGCTGCAGTTAAAAACTATCACAGTTTTTTCATTAATTATACTGAAAATAACATCTCTAATTAAGTGAAGTTTGCACTTATTTTCTAAAAGCTGCATTTGGGGTAGAAGTAACTGCTTTGTACCAAAATTGAAGGCAACCATACATTTAGTAAAGTACTTATTTTAAATGTAGTACAAACCTTATGACATAATATTTTATTAATATAATTATTGTTGTTTTTTACTAAAATTGTGAATTTCTGTGTCCAAACCAGATGACCTGTTCCCGTTGCAAGTGTTACTGAGAATGTCTTAATTTATAATTGTAAGAATAATATGTTAAAGAAGAAAGATAAACTGCTATCTGGTCCAATCAATAATACAGTCTCCCTTTCTATAATATTTACTTAAAAAGTAGAAACAAAAAAGAATTTGTTTGGATTTGAGCATGCTCGATTTAGCTTTGTAGATTGCAAACACAAACTAAAGGTGGCAGAGGTAAAATCTAAACTTCAGAACCCAACTATTTAAAACAGTTAAAGGAATAGCTTGGGAAGGAAAGAAATACCTCCATGAAGGTAAGAAATCATATGCCATTTAAAAGGAGAAATATATTTCTGTTTGGACGGGGGGGCAGAAATCAACACTGCAACCCAAACTACTTTTAAATCTCCTGCTTACATGTGCATGTAATAAAATAAACTACCTAGTTCAACAGATGTGAGTCACAACTTCTCAGGAGCACTAGTGCATTCCTTTAGTTACAAATTTATTAAGGCTTCTAATGAAGGCCAATCTCAAAGAAAAAACAGCATTCAGATTATGAGGCACCAATTTTGAAGATGTTTGGATTTATGGAGTTTCATCGAGTGGACTGTGTAAGCAGAATGTTAGTTGGTTTTCACTTGCTTTTTTTTGCTTTTTTTTAAAAAAAATCCATCATAGGAAACCAGTAACTCTCACTCTGCAATGTAAAAGTCTGATTTTCTGAGTTAATGGCAGCCAAAGAAAATTCCTTATCATGTTATGATTTCAAGGGACTGCAGTGTTGGTCTGCCACAAAGAACAGGTTTCAGCTACTTCATTATGTCCGTTTCTATGGTGCATGACCATTTCAGATTCTATTTGAAGAAGATAACGTGTTACACTGCCTTGCAAACCCAAAGCACAGTGTTGGCATGGCATAATGATTTTCTGTTGCTTAAATATTTTCCCTCTTTAACTGTAAATGCAGTTTTGGAGAAACATAGATAAACACCCGCTTGACATCTGGGTTTCTCTCCAAAGAGATGGGGAGTGATGCTCAAGAACCTGTATTCCCAGTAAGGCCTTGCAATAATTGCTGTTACTGAATGATTAACTAGTGACTTTGGCTTCAACCACTTTTGGGAGGGGTCTCAAAGGGGTACTGTCCTGTAATTTGAACAGCCCAGTTCTCACATTAAAACTCTTCACTTTGCAGCTTTGAATTAATTTCTTGTGCTTTAGTAAAATGGAACTATTTCTAAAAGTTAATCACGTCTTCAGGCTGTGAAATTTTATGAACTTTTTTCCCTTGACACTGAAATTTGCCTGGAATATTCATGAGCATTTTCATAACATTTGAGCAGTGTGTTTGGTGTTTTTGCTGTTAGACATTACTGAGTTGGTTCTGGGTTGTTTGTTTTTTTTTTTTTAATTAGTATGAAGACACAGGAATCTCCCCCAGTGAAAAATGCTATAATTTACTGAGATAAATTGTCTTTTTTATAGTAGTCTGTTTTTTTTTCTGAAAGCAGAAGAGAAGAGATTTTGTGTGAACATTGATATTAGTTTTTTAAAATTACAGTAAGAACAACACACAAAGTGAAACTTGGTTGTAGATGTAGTGTATATGTGTTCATGCTTAGAGTGTTTAAACTGTGGCCATCTCATCCTTTTCTCTGGGAGTTTGGTTTGGTTTGATTTTTTGAATTTTAAATGTGAATGAAATTCTATCTGTCTTTTGACTGCTTTCCATGAGGAAAATAGCTTACTCATGACATTTGTTCAAACTCAACAAGAAGTGTTGCTTCTACAAAGTTCCTGCAAATGCTGACGAGCAGTCTTGTTCAAAGCAGTGTTTGAACTGTAATATTTGGTGTAGTCAACAGGGAGGGGAACTCCAGAACCAAAACCTGACCTTTCTGAAGGTTCCCTGACCCTTAGGAAAGGCAGCTTCTCCAGCTGACTGCAGCTTGTCCTTAAGAGTGTCACAGTTGCCTCACTGAGAATTTCTTGCATCAGTGGTTCTTGACTACACATCCTGATGATTTCATAACTCAACAGTGTTTGAAAGCCCCTACCCAGTTTACAAGCTTTTGTCATTCAGCTTATTAAGCGCTTTCCTTCCCCTGTGTAAGTCAACAGTTTCTGCCAGTTTTGAAACCAAATCCTGGCTTTTCCCACCTCCTTGTATAAGCACATCTTTAGTTCCATAAGCAGTTGGAACAGCTTTGAAACAAATATGTAAGAGTGACTGTATGATAAGACAGTAATGATGAACATTTTAAAAGTATTTAAATTAATTTGTTTATTTTCAATCAAATATGTCCTTAGCTTATCAGAAAGAAAGGGTCTTCATTAGAATAGCATTGGTATAGGAAAGTAATGTAAGGCACAAGGAGGTGTTATCAGATACAGATAAAGCATTTCAGTATTGTCATGTTATTACTTAGTTTAATTATTTTTTTATCTCTGAAAGAAGACAGTGAAGTGGGAAGTGAAAATTATAAGTATAAAATTGTTATCAATTTGTTGCATCCAGGTTTCAGATTAGCTTGTTTGAATTCCCATCAGTCTGAGAGAGACAATCTTTTTGAGCTCTACAGTATAATTTTTAGTCTAGCAAGCAGATTATTATTAATTCAGTTAAAAAAACGCTTGTAGTTCAGTTCATTATGTTCAGTTAAAATGAGATAAATACAGAATTTCCAAGGATCTCCTCCTTTTTCTGATGTTTTTCTCACCCTTCCCCTGCCCTTTGGGCTCCCAAGGCTCAGTTTGGAGGGCTGAAGAAGGGCTACAGACCAAAAGGACTTGCTCTGTGATTTTTCCCAGGGATTAAATTGAGGTTCATCAGCCTGTGGGTTTCATGGACTGTCCTGTTGACCCTTTTTGAAGATAGTTGCAACACGTGCCTTTCTCTCATCCTCTCTGTGGACCTGTGTCCCTGGCTATTGTGGCCAATGCCAAGGGTGGCTCTCTTGCCCAAAGCACGCTGGGCAGATTCCAGCTGCTGCAGTAACCCCAGTGCACTTCAGGTGTGGCAGGGCAGGGCAGGGCAGGGCAGCAGTTGGGCTGCAGAGTGGGAGGCAGGGTGCAGCACAGCCTGCAGAGGAGTAGAGTGCTTCATTGTTGTACTGACATGGGCCAGTAGCTAGGCAATGGGTGAGTGACTTCCTCAGTTAAACTTGGCCAAAACTCTGTGAAGTCAGTATTCGTGTCTGAATTAGATGGGGCTTTGGGTAGATATGGGAACATCTCAGTTTAATCAAGAACACTAATATGTTCTTTGTAGGTGTTCAAGTGGTTTCTCTAGCCAGTGGATTACTCAAAGTGTCCTGCTACGGTGGGATACCTGACATTGTTTAAGGACTGTGGCTTCTGTCCAGAAACTATCCATGTGGAACTCTTGGAGATTCTGCTTATGAGAGACTGGGAGTTTCTTAACCTATTTTTAAAACTACCTTTAACTATCTTTTTATTGTCTTTTACTTTAAATAATTCTATTCTGTCCCAAAACTGTAGCACTTAATGAATTTCTAGAGAACAATCATTTTCCTCTTGGCCTTGGTTTTCTTAAGTTCCTTTAGTTTTCTTGCATTAAAAGTCCCTGCAATTCCATTTATATATTACTAGCTTTTCTAGGCGCTTGTTTGAGTTCGGATGCATTGGGCAGATTGACCAACGTTGTACAGAATATTCTAGAGAGAACACTGCTGGAAGATCACCAGTGTTTTGTATAACAAAAACTTTTTTTTTTTTTCTTTCTTTCTTTGCTGGGATACTCCATTCTTTCTTTAAGGTAAAGTCTCTAATGAAAACTGTAAATGAGATGAAAACTGATAGTGAGTGCAGTAGAAGGAAATTGCAAATGGGTGACCATTTAGACTACTCTGTGGATGCACCCGGGTAGAATAATCTGTTATTCCTTTATACACAGAGCAAATGACACATTTGTATTTCTGTTCCAAATTATTACTGAAATGTGGCTTAAAACTCTTGTAGATATTCATTTGTTTTTTGGCCAGTTCACATCAGAAGAGATTGAAGAATGACCTGCATGGGAGTAGCTGTTTTCTGCTTAATGGTCTGAGTTTGTCTATCTGCTTTTTTGTACCCATTTCTGCAGAATTTCAGCTTATGTATAAGAGCAAGTAATGTGATTACTTGTGGTGGGTTGACCTTGGCTAAATGCCAGGTGCCCATCAAGCGGCTCTATCACCTCCCTCCTCAGCAGGATGGGGAGGGGAGAAAATAAGATGGAAAAATCCCCAAACTTGTGGGTTGAGGCAAAAGCAGTTTAATAGAAACAAAGCAAAGCCACATGTGCAGAAGCAAAAGAAGAACAAAATACTTTTCCTTTACTTCCCATCAGCAGGTGATGTCTGTCCACGTCCCAGGGGCTTCATATGCTTAGTGGTTGCTCCTGGAGGACAAACGTGAATAACGAATGTCCCCCTCTTCCCACTCCATTCTTCTAGCTTTTATTTCTAAGCAGATGACATCTGGTATGGAATATCCCTTTGGTCAGTTTGGGTCAGCTGTCCTGGCTGTGTCCCCTCCCAATGCCTTCCCCACCCCCAGCCTAATGGAAGAGGGGAAATGTTGGAGAGCCAGCCTTGATGCTGTGGGAGCACTGCTCAGCAGTAACCAAAACACTGGTGTGTTATCAACACTTTTCTAGCTACTAATACAGAACACAGCACGCTGAGGACTGCTGTGGGGAAAATTAACTCCATCTCAGCCAGACCCAATATGTTAATTAATTCTCTGCTGGTATATAATGGCATGATGCCATCAAAAACAACAGCTTTGCATAAGTGGATCTCAATAGATTGTAGTTCTCAAGAGAGAGTTTGTAGTGTATCAAAACAGTACGTATTGGCTTGAGATAAGATTACTAATTTCAGCAAAATGTTGAACATACTGTTTACTTTCCACAGTCAGACTATTACACTACTTTATACACACACTTAAATCTTCAGTAGGGTCTGAATAATTATGTCTGATGCTCCTGTTGGCTGCATAGAGGAGGAAGTAGAAAGTTTTAAGTTCTGTTTTCTTTAGTCTTGCTCTTTTCTTAGGAATTTGCAGACTGTTTGAGCTGACTCTATGTGGATGGTAAAAGGCTGTATTTGGTTAAGGACAGTCATGCAATACAACTTTTTTTTTTTTTTTTCCTACATAATTGAACAATAAACTTATTCAAAGTCTTAGTCCTGTCTCTTTTAGGTATCTTCTGTTTCAATTTGGCATTTTGGAATTCTTTGAATAAAATATGGATCTTTCCTTCTCTGTCGATAGTGGCATTTCCTTTGCAAAAATAAATCAGGAGCTTTTGAAATGCATGTCGTTCTGGTATATGAATGCAGGAACATTAAAATATGCATCTCTTAATTGTTAATACTTGGTTGCTTTTTGTAATTAGGCAGATAAAAATGCAGGTGGAGGAATACTAGCTACTCTAGAAGCCTGTGTTGTATAATACTTGATTTAAAAGAACTTCAGTATCACTGCCTTCAGAAAATGAAGCAGCTGCAATAAGCAAGTACCTATTCGAAGATAAATTGAGACCAATGAATTGAACAGCTTGCTTAAGACGTTCAAAAAGTCTGCAAGTGGCGAATTTAGAAGTAATGAAGCCTTGTTATTTGGAATTTCTCCTGATCAAGAGATAACAACTCTAATCCTGTTCTGGTTCACATGTTAGTCACCTGTTAGTCTGTTAAACAGACTGAAAATTTCTGTCCCTAGAATACTTAGAAAATGAGGTGTGATAAACTGTCAAGTGAGAATCAGTTGAAAAGTGTGAGAAAGTCACTTATTTTGACTATAGAAATAAATTTTATTTCATACTTTTGTTGTCTTCAAATATCTATGGAAGTGTAAGGCAGATTATTTTTCATGTATCTGTCACGGAATTGATTTAGGTTCTCAGAAGATGGGGGTTGTGTTTGGATTTGGTTTTGGGGTTTTTTTTTTTGTTTGTTTGTTTTTTATTTTTTGTTTTTTTTTTATTTTAACAATTAAGTCCAGATTGATTTCCAAGATGGTTTAGCAGCCATGTAAATTAACCTGTTCATGAAAACCTATGTTACAGCAATAGCAGCTGGTGCATTGCTTCCTCCCTTTCATCCTACGTAGAGAATAACAAAGAAAGCAATTCAGTGATGTTTCTTGCTTTGGATTTGCCCAAGCTTCTGGGAGGATTCTGTACTAGCTTTCAGCTTGCTGGAAGGGCTTTTAGATGTTTATTAAAATAACTGTTGGTATCAATGATGAACAGGTCAAAATACACTGGTCTTCAGATTAACCTGTTTTGCAGATATAGATTCCCTGTATCTTTGAATAGATGTAAGAAATTGTGATATGCAAAAAGACAGTTAATACGGTATTTCTTAAAATATCCAATTTTTATAGGTAGATAAAAACTAATGACACTAAAGATATAAAATTGGGACCAAGTAGCAATGTCAAGCACATGTTATTTCTTCCAAGCTTGAGATTTTGTCTGGAAGGGTAAGAATTTTCTTAGGTAAGTAGGGGACACACTAATCAAAGCTTCAACTAGAAAATTGTAATAGGTATTAAAAAATTGAAGTAATAGTTCCAAAAACTAGTTTGAGGTTATATTTTTTAAAAATAAACCCATGTTAGGTATTAAGAATTTTAGTAAGCTACATCTGTTTTTTTTTTTTTTTTTTTTTTCCCTAAAAGAATAAATAAATTAGCCAAAGCTAAAAATAGCAATTAGTTTAATTGTTCAATAGCCAGTTACACAAGATCGTATGAAGAATTTTTACATGTCTGAATCTTGTGTCTAAGGGGCGTTGGAGGAATGATACTCAGCTGTGTGTAGAAACTAATTCTGTTTCTAGTTAAGCTGCTGAAAAATCTGAGAACTGCCAATGAAACCTGTTAATTGGAAATTATGAATAGGCATACTTATCAAAACTTGCTTTATGCTTTTTTCCCTTTGCCTTAAAATTGGGAGTAAAATGTTAAAGTAAGTGTTAATTACTGACGTTTAACAAATGTTCTTCAGAGATAGGTTACAAAATTTAAAAGTGATTAGAACTGAATGAAGAAGCAGCAATAAGTTCAGGGCAATTTTTGCTGTTATTTGAGTAATATTTCAGACTAGTGCTGTTGGGGAGAAAGGGTAAGTTTGCTGCTACTCAGAAAGAGTAATGACATATCATTACAATTTTTTAAAAAGTTTTTGTGACTTAAGTGATGTTTTCTGGTGAAGAATATTTCTAAAAAAAAAAAAAATAAATCTTGCCCAGCAGACTACTTTTCTACTAAGTAATGATCCGAGGAAAGTAAAACATCAGTTCTGCTCCGACTCATCCTTACATATAATCAGATGAATCACAGGTACTGCTGAAAATGTCTTGCATATCTTTTTCAAAGGCCATGATGTTACTAGAGTTCCAGTCCTTTGCAAATTGCAGTCATTAGTGTTTCCTTCATGAGACTCCAGAATGTAGAACACAAGCTGTCGGGGTTAATGCTGTAACTTTGTAATCTTAGTTAATTATTATTTGTATCTTACGCTCATAAATGTCAGCTAAGCATAGAGGAACACGCGCTCTTTGCTGGAAATTTTAGAAACTCAGATTTATTTATTACAAAATTAAAAAAAAAACAACAAAAAACAAACAAACAAAACCTTACTGTTGCAGCTGGTTAGACTTCAAGCATGATTCATGTAGAAGACAAAGTAAAATCAAGTTCTGTAACAGTTCAGTTGCAGCTTTTAGTAATTTGTTTGCCAGCTGCGTGTCATTTGTAGCATAATTGAGGGTCTACTTTCCACACTTTGTACACTGTTACTTACCAGAACCAGAGATTCAAAGTTCAGACTATCCTTGAATATGCACAACTGTCTATCACATCCTAGAATATGGAGTATTTGGGTGGATGATAATATGGTTTAATTGCATTCATTATCGTTGTCATAGTTTGTCTCTGGGGAAAAAACTACTCTAAATTTCTGGTTTGGTTTCAAGATACAAGTGTGGGTGGTTTTTTTGGTTTGTGTTTAGTGGTTTGATTTGGTTTGTTTTTTAAACTTCAGTCATTCTTGGTAGTTGTGCTCTTCTTTTTACTTATTTTTAATTTCACCACTGAAATTCACTTTTTTTTTTGCATAGCACTACTAAGTTTGCCTCTCCATGCTTAATAGTAATACATAAAAATAAGATTGCTTGCTTGGTATTTCTTCAGTTAAGACTGCTGCCAAAAGTGTCTACTTTCCATCTAACTTCTGTCTCTTGTGCTTTTATTTGAGTATAAGCTACCCAAAGAATCCATTTTTAGGCCCAAATGTCAATGCATATTATTTTTATGATTTATTTATTTATTTATGTTAAGCTTGTGAGATAATGGCATAGGAAATATCCCTTGCAATGGAGAAGACAGTTATTAGCCTTGACTAACTGAGAAGCAGTTGAAGATAGTTGTAGTGTGAGTGATGCTGTGATACTGACACAACATGTTGATAAAGTCAAGCAAGTTTGGCAAGCTATATTTATCTGTGATAGTATTGGAATGCTACCTAGGATGTTTTGTTTGGTTTTAATGAATTGAATAGTCAGTCTAGGGAGGGAAACAACATCGAGTGTCTTTTGGAAGAGCTGTGAACTGGAAGGAGAAGAAAATAAGCCAGTATTTCACCTTTGGTCTAATGACAAGAAGTTGGAAAGGGTTCGAGAGCAGATTTCCTTTTACAAGAAGAGATCAGGAAGAGAAAAATGCAAAAGTGCCTCATTTTTCCAGGATAACACTGCTGTTATCACATTGAAATGGCATCTAATAGATCCTGCCAGTTTCTGAAACAAAGTCATTGTTCAGTGGTTGTGAAGAGTAATTTTCATTATTTGTTATTAATAAGATAAACTCTTTAAGGAAACAAATCTGATAATTGTGTGCGATGTTTTAAAGAATTCACCAGGATGTTCTTTGCACACAGTTGACAAATGAAGTTTTTAATTAAGTAGCATTGATTTCACTACTGTAAACTAAAACATTTGTGTTGATCTCAAAAGTAGCATTTTTTATTTAAGAGAAGGAAAAGTTTGGTTTTTTTCTTAATATTCTAACATATCTTGAAAATTTATTTTTACATTTATACGTTTCATTCCTGTGTTCTTTTCATTAATCAAGGTTTTTCCTGCTAGATTTCTATTTTAATTCAGTTATAGCTTCAGCTCAGTCAACTATTTAGTGTCACTTCTGTTGTTCTAAGTAAGGTTGTGGTGATAATTATCTTCTCCCAGATAAATTAGCATACTATTTCATAGTATTAACATACTTTTGTTCTTTGATAATTTCTGATGAAAAACAACTTTCCAACTAGGTTTTTATATTCAGTGCATATTTCTCCACACTGCAAGAGGAGAAAATCAATTTTAAAAGTGATATATTCTTGAAGAGAACAGACCAAGTAAAGCTACAGCCTCTTAAGATTGTACACTTGATATTGGCTTAAATTGGAAAATATTCAAGTGAAAGGACCATTCAATCTTTCCTTTTCAGTTTCTAATGAATATATCTTTGAACTCTCTCTTTTTTTTTTTCTTTTTTTTTTTTTTCTTTTTAGTATTTATGAAGGAATACAATTCAGCCAATGGTGATGGGGGAAGATAAATTTTAAATGGATGACTTAAGAAATAACAGGAGTAATTGTGATGAGTTCCAAATTAGAAAGGTAGATTTTTAATTTTATTTTTTTTTTTAAGCTTTGCTGTTTATTACATTTTCTTTGACAGATGCTTAGATTTGTACTTGTTCTTTTAGGGTTCATTCTGTTACTTTGGACATTGTATTGATTTACATAATGTAAATGAAATGTACCATTTCATAAAAATAATACTGACTGATTAAAATTCAAGTGATAGATTATTATGTTTCAAGCTGATGTTAGAGTTCAGGAAAAATTTTGGGCTACCTATCACATTTACTCTCTGTATATTCCATGGTTATGGTCATGTCAGATGGATGATATCATAGACTTTGAATTTGCATTCTGTTTTAAAGCATGCTAAAATTGTATTGACACCTCATATAACTTATTTAAGCAAAAGGCCTACGCATATGGCAAGCATAGTGCAGAGAAGAATTTTGTAGCTAGTTCTCATGCACAGTGCTCTACTGAGCCCACTCAATCAACACTGTCTTGGCAGAGCTGCAAAACAGAATCTGCAAAGCTATTATAGTCCATCAGCGCATATTGTCCTACAATTTAATTTATGACGACTTTTTTACTACTTCTACATAAAATGAGTTCTTCATCTGTATTTTCATTATGTGCTTAGGTTGTTCTTGGCCTGTTTTCCTTTTTAAATGTGGTTTAATGAGGCTGCCTGCTTCTATCTGCCAGTCCCGCCTTCCTGACTTCTGAATTGGTTTGCCATTTTCTATTGAAGGTGAAAGTAAGGAAGAAGTCTCAAAGGTCATTATGTTTGTACGTTATTTGTGTGAAAAGTGGTTAACAAGTTGAATACAAGAGCAGCATTAGTGTTCCCTTGAGGGGAGGACAGACAGGACAAGACTTGAATATCACACATGCTGTTTGTAGCCGCTAATCAGCCAGTCATCATATTTGTTCTAACTATCCTTTCAGTGTGCAAATAGCTGCAGGCACAGCATGTGCACTCTTTTGTTTTGTAGAGGTGTGATACGGATGATGGGGAGCTGATGTTATTGTCATAAAAAAGGAACAAACACCAATCTGTAGGCAGAATAATTTAGATATTTTTCTCTGTTGAACAACTCACTCATACTGTGTTTTAATGATAACTGGTAATATACAGGTATCAAAAAGCCTACTGTGCTTTCATTGGGTATGCCAAGTAAATTTTTTAAGAAAATAGACCTGTAAAATTGGTTTGCCTTAGCAGGTTTGTGTGCCCATCTAAAAATAATGGATTGATGAGCTACTTTTTCTTCTGAGAGACTTCCTAAGTATGCATACAAGATTTTTTGAATGTGGTATGGTTTGCATTGTTTTAATTATAGTTTGAATATCACAAAAAAGTAGATAATAGAACATAATGCTAGAGAGAGACAGATTGGAGGGGGGCATCAGCAATCGTGAAAACCTGTAGGAATTTCTGTCCTTTAGAGGGAAGGCAAGGTATGTGATATTGGTGGAGTAATTTGTCTATGTGTGGTTTTTCTTCCAAGACTGACTTCAGCTGCAGTAAACCACATGCGAGAGGAATATGTCTCAGCTATTCAGTTCTGGAAACTTCTAATCTGTTACGAGGTCATACAGAATACCATAACTGCAGGCATAACATGGTTCTGAAGTTCCTGGTGTGAGAAACGAGCAATCGGTCACTTTAAAGGACTCTGGCCAGACTCTTCAGTGAAGCACTTTTATTAAACATTCTTGCAAGAGCAGGTGTCCCAACTAGTAGGCACACTCCGCCAGAGCAACACACCAAGTTTTATACCCGACCGCAAAATTCCTCCCTTGTTTCCCTGTTGCTGAGGTACTCCAGGGTTTACAGCCTATCCTATGTGCCTGTGAAGTCCCACCGTAATTTAAACAACCCTTTTTATTGTTGGGTTGTTTGTTGGGGGTTTGTTTGGTCCCCCCCCCTCCCCTCCTTTTTATATTAAGATGCTAGGCAGTTACTCAGCAGCACATCCTTATCTCTAGCTACAGATGTCTTACCTGGTTCCTGCTAAGTCATCCTTGCGTTGCAGGAGCTGAGCCCTCCTAGTTGCAAAGACAACATTATCGTTTCTCACAGTGGGAGGCAGAGCTAGAACTTAATGTTTGCACGTTAAAAAGGTCTCCAGGGTCTAGCATGAGGGCCAGAATATTTACCTAAAATTCATTTTTGCTGGTGAGGCTGGTCATAGCTTCATAATTGATGGAAAGAAGTAGAGCAGCCTGTCCAACCTAACAGGTGTCTAGATTAGGATGAGTTTGCACGGGTGTCTGTTTCTCTCCACTGACACTAAAGAGAATCTAAATGACTAGCTGATGAAGGCATTTTAAAGGTCTAAATTTTGGCAGATTAATCCACCTGCCATCTGTTAAAATACTTCATGGAGACCTAAAGTGTGTGTGTAAACATAACAGTTATCAGGTTCTATTTTCAAAACCCTTTGAATGTACTAATGCTAATAATATTATGAGCAAATTCAGATTCTTAATAAGATTTTATTTTAAAAAGTGCCTTACTAAGATAAACACACTACAAAGTGTAGGAGCTGCAATGACAAGGCAACATTATTAGAAAAACTTGGTAAATTCACTAATTTCTTTACAGTTAAGATTTTTACAGAACTTTTCTGTAGCTTCCGTACCGATGAGAACTTCAAGATAACAGCTGCTACTGACTGCAACGAGTCTTTATGCTTGTGAGTGCGTGAAGGGCAGAGTTAATGCACAAGCAGGAGGTGCTGTAATGTAGCATGTGAGATCTACGTTCTTACTAAAACCAGAGTGGATCTAGAGTTTCATCTTTATTATCAGGCTCACAGTATTTTACATTCCGCTTTTGCATATTCTCTATAAAATCTTTGCAACCTGGAAGTTGGTCTTATCTTCTCTGAATTTTTTGTTTACATTTTCTATTACTTGCAATTTTACTTTTTGTTCCCTTTCAGGTTCTTGGGTGGGAGAGGAGGATTTCTAATATTTTACTTTCTCTTATGACAACTCAGACTGCTAATTGAAAGGGAAAATCAAATATGTTATCTGTCTTCAGTCATGATCTCTGTGTAATTATTATGAGCGGAAGTTGTCTTCTCTTATTTCAGAGAAGGTAGGACCAACTTCCAGGTTGCACAGAGATTTTATGGCAAATATGCAAAATTGGAATTTTGGATGTCAGCAATGGCAGGTAAATTTGGAATTAGTAAGAGAATGTGTAACCTAAATAATAATTTAAATACCTGTTTCAAGCCACTACTTTTTAAAATGGGGGAGTCTGTCCAGTGTAGCAGGTGGTGGTGATGATGTTTTTGTCATGATTTTTCACAAGTTTTTATACTTCAAATTTTTTGTAAGATTTTTAGCAAAATTGGCTGCTAAACCCATGCTACTTACCTAAATTAATAAATTAATTTTTTTCACTGTGTTAAGAGCACAACAGTTTCATTCAGAATTATCAAGATACAGTCTATGTAAGTGTGGGAGTACGTGGCGCAAGATCTGTGTGGATGTGTTTACCCAGATAACAGTTTCTTTGGCTTATGTTTGTCGTGTGATTTCACATGGGCACCAAGAAAGGAAATCTTACAATGGAAAATATGCTCTCTGCTAGAGGACAGTCACTGGCTGTATTCTGTGCCCCTCTTGTATGTATATTTTGTCCTTCACAAAATGGACTTAGTGGTCTGGTTGGGGTGCAGATTCCTTTCTCTACTGTAACACTGCATATCCCTCAGGAGCGGTCACATCATCGGCTCACAAGGGAACAATCCGGGTAGCTGCAATTGTTGCAATTCCGTTACTTAATGAGTACTGCAGGCTTGATGTTTTACCTCTTCCCCACGTCGTGCCGTTCTTGCACTTTTGCAAAATGTGTGTAAAACATCACAGTAATTGAGAAGTGTCAGTAACTAGCTGGGTACGGAATGAGTTCTTTATGGTTTGAAGTTCCCTGAGTGCTGGTGCAGCACTTTGAAAAATTCCTTAACGACTGAGTAGTAGTTCTTAAACTAGTGATTTGGGAGTCCCCTGCTAGCTCACTAATGATCCAGACAGCAGCATTAAATCAGTTGCTTTAGTTTAAGTACTTCTTGAATGTACATAAAGCCTTACTTTATTGAGAATTGAACTAACTACCTGCAGTCCGAAAAGCAGTAAGTTGGACACTTAAGCAAAGGTGAAGTACTAATAAAAAGCAAAAGTTTTCTCCCATATGCACTCTCTGAAAGTTCTCAGCTGTTTGGGTAGAAGGATGGTACAGCAGCTGTTGAAGCTTAATGTGGTGAAGCTTACCAGTCCACGGAGAGATTTTTTTTTTTTTTAACATTTCTCAGAAATAAGTAACCAGAGAAATATGATAATAAAGGCTTTTGGAAGATGGAAGAGGCAACACTCAACACCATTTCAGGGATTCATTATATTATCTTCATCTGTTTAGCAGCTACACTGTTTTTTTTGCTGATAGTGACTTTAGAATAAAATGAGAACAGTACTATCAGTGTAGAGTCTACCTCCTGCCTATGTTGATTTCCTACAAGTTTTACTTAAATAGTATTAAATGCACTCTTTGTATGCATGGATTTGTGAATTTGTCTCCCATGTCTTACACTGCCGAGAAAACCATTTAGCAAATACTTTACCAGTTTTATCTTTTATTGCTGTCAGTCTATCCCTACAAGCAGAAGATCAGATAAAAATACCAGGAGCACTGCATGGATGAACAAGGAGCTCCTAGGCAAACTTGAACACAAAAAGGAAGCATACAGAAGGTGAAAGCAGGGACAGGTAATCTCAGAGGAATATGGAGGCACTGTTTGAGCCTGCAAAGATGCTGTTAGGAGGGACAAAGGGAACCAATACAAAGGCAACAGATAAAATGATGCAGGGCTAGCAGGTAAAGCTTATCTGGGAGAAAGGAACACACAGAAGTAATGGAGTGTTTCTCCAGGAATAAAAACAAAACTATTTTAAAGATGAATAAGATTTTTTTTTTTTTCTCTCTCTCTAAAAAATTAATTTAGTATGGTGGGGTGGTTTTTGTTTTTTTACAATGATGTAAATAACTTAGTTTTAGTGTTTTAGGTACATGGGAATTTTTTTTTTTTTTCTTTTAGTATAAAACTAGTAGCCTCCTAAAATTTAAATATTGCTAATCACCTTCCTTAGTCTGTTTTAAAATGTCAGTAGTGGAACTGAGAATGCTCCCTTGAGTATTACTGTGATTTTTGTGAAAAGCAGGTCAGAAAAAAGACTGACTTTTTGTCTGCGGATTCTGATGTATACTGCCCCAAACTGAAAGGAGAAGTAGGCTAGGAGAGGTAGAGTCTCAGTTTCTTTTCCTTTTCCTTGATCTGTTGGAGAATGTGTACATCTATCCTATAATTTTAGGGGGAAAATGGAGAAAACTTTCTTCTCAGAAGTCTGTTTTCTTTAGTAAGTGCTGTGTTCCAGGTTTATTGAAGGAGACATTTGTAAACTTCAGAAATCCAAACCCGGGTCTTCTAGATCTTGTGAATAGTATGCAATTCTTGTGCTGTGAAGAAGAGAAAGAAAATTGCAAACAAAACAAGTGAAGCAAGTGAATTTGTGCTTTCCTAGAGGAATTTTGTCCATCTCTCATCTTGGTTTCTTCCAAATAAGACAAGAGCACTTCCCAACACAGGCAGAATGGCATGCTCACTATGTAATACAAAAATCTCACTGGTTCTGATTCACTTTCTTACATTCTAAGGCATTATTATGTGGTGTCCCTAAGGGAACACTGTACCACCTCAGGGTCACAGTTTCTTGAATGGGAAACAGTTGACAGCAGTATCGTGTTTTCTAGTCACAAATATTTTCTGTGTTTGTGCTCTTATCTTAAAAGAAAGTGATTGGATAGATCAGATTGAAGGAGAACATTATTTTTAATAAATTTTATTAAATTCCAGGTTTTACTTAATAAACATTTAAGGCTTGAATACAATCTTTTTATCTATCACAAGAGGTAGTAATCCTTTGTTCGTAATATATTTCTGATAATGGTATGCTGAAACTCTGAGGGTAGTTCTTTAGTATCACCCTACTCAGGCCCTGGCAATTGTCAGACCCATTCTTGAGTCAAAGAAAGAAAAAAAAAAAGGCAAGGAAAAAAAATGCAGCTATTCACATTTGATAGGTTAGAAAACTGAAGCAAAATGTGCCTAACTGCCTGTGATCGCACAGCAGTAAGTGATTTATCAGACTTATTTATCAGATTTATTTGTTTGTTAATTGGTGAGTTCTCTCACGTCAAAACTGTGTTCCAGTTGACAGGGATGTTTTTTCATTTCTTCTTTATATTTTTACTTACTGTATTTTTGGAATTTAAAGAACATTGTAGTCACAGCTAAAACTTGGCTAAGGAAAACAAAGCATTTCTCTCATGTTCTCCTACTGCAAGTGCTGTTGTATCCCCGTATCTTCCTTTTTGCTCCTCAGCCAGACTAGCTGGCTGCTCTGCTCTCCTGATACACAGACAACTCCAGTCAGCACTGTGCACTCAATAAAGCCTTCAGTCCTTTCAAGTCCTTTCCTCTCCCTCAAGTCACAGATTGTTTTCAACACAGAATCATTTTATGGGAAATAGAAAATTGTTTTGTAACCTCACTGAGCAGACTGAGACCCAATTATACTTTATGAAGAAAAGACTGTATGCCAGTGTGCAATTTAGAATATGCTGTGGGACCTTCTGTGAGCTCAGAAATGATCTTCTAAGTGGTGGCTTAAAAATATTGTTTGCTTCTTTTACCTTGGGGTGTCTCTCTTTATGTGAAGAACATCACCAGACTTCAAGCAGTCTGAAGGGAAACAGAGCCTTTACTTCTATATATCCAAAGGGAGCTATCCTCTTATCACTCTTGATTGTTTGACAGGAAGATAAGCTCATACCAGTTTTAGTTTTCACTATCATTCTCTGAAGAGAATTTATGATCCTGCTATGGTGAATCTAAAGCTGTTCCTCTCTTTCTGTTTTGTTCTGGTTTTGCTTAAGACAACT